>NC_031502.1:7660890-7675999 GCF_000237925.1 Schistosoma mansoni | reverse complement strand
AAAGTGGTAAGAAATACATGAAAATTACCGAAAACACCAAAAGATGAATGTTATTCTATCCTTTCTGGGTAGATCAAGTAAGATTCCGTTTGAGCGGCTGTTTTATAACACAGTGTTTCAATATCTGGGAAAGTGCTCCAAATTACAACCAAAAATGCACGATCCCAGTCAAAATCAAACCACACAACCAAAGAGCGAGCAGTCAATATGGCAGCCGCCAGAATAATAACAATTAAAACAAACTAAATACAGTTCAGTAAGGAACATAGAGGCTCAATAAAAACGATAAGAAAACCAAGAAAATTAAACGTTACAGACTTAATTAGCATCAAAAAATTTAACAATATATACAAATAAAGAAACCACAAGGAAGAAATCACAAATTTATGCATGGAGGGATTTTCACTTTCAAAATGGATCTAACAAGTACAATGATTGGATTTACAAGGAATAAAAGGGTTTTAATATGATTAGTTTTACTTCAGAGAGCGGGAATTGAATGAAAGAATAATAAACTGTGAGATATCATGAATAAGCAGGTTAGAGTATAGAACACAAGTGGTAGTTCCACGAATGTTCGTGACGTTAGCTAAGGTAAGAATTGTGTTATGAGAAGTAGATTCATTTGTAATAAATTTATCGTTACCAGCAGGGAAGCCGGTGGAATCGCAAAAACGTCTCCTAATTGTTATTGACTGTAATATTCGGTAGAGACGTAATCTACATTTTAGGGCCCAGACGAAGAAGGCTATCATGTCTATATATGCAACTAAGTAGCCTTCTATAATTCGAATTACTTTTTGTACCTGATGTGTGTCACATATTCCAGATGTCTGTTGCCATGGTTTTTGGTTTGTTTTAACTCCCTTGTAATCTGGGCATAATGGAGTTTCATAAAACATTTTTGTGGTGATTAACTGGGTTTGAATATATCAACGCTCAGTGAGTGGTTATTTTTTTAATTATTGTGAGCCGTTGCACAGTTGCTGCAAGTGGGTATTGTACTGATCGGAATTTGAATTGTATTATCTGATTCGTTATCAGCATAACTATTTATGGTCAGATCTGAATCAACATTTGCAAGAGAAGAGACACAATCTACACTAAGGTTAGTTTCTTCTTCTGGTTTCTGAAGTTTAGAGGGTTCAGTAGAGTATATCAGGGATAGCAAATTTGTATGGTCAGAAGTTCTTTCAGAATTAGACTTAATTTTACAAACTTTAGGATCATGATGCGTTTGAGAGTTTAATAATAGTGGCCTGTAACTATCTCTTCCTGCTTTTCGATGGCACAGTGTTCTATATGAAAGAATATTTACATCCCTGAAAATCTGTTTTTGTCTGACCATATTGAAGAAATTTAAAACCTCTCTGCCGTCTACTGATGTTTTACATTTGAACAGGATCTATGAGTAAACACCACGGTGACTTCTTTTTAGTCTTGTGCACACACATGGTACATGTATCATATTGCTAGCCTAAGGCACCTTAGACAGAACAATATGTTTGATATAGTTACTCTCTATTTGCTCATAAAGTGTTGGCACCTGATTTAGAATTCTATCTTTTTTTATAAGCATCATAACAAATTTCACAACAAACCTTAAGTTTTTAGATTTCCAGAGAAACTGTTCAAAGCATCGAACCAAAACAGTGAGAAACCGGAAATGTCCAAGGTCAGAATAATGAACAATGCAGTACAGAGTTTGAGTTCGACAAATATATATTAAAATTTTTCCCGTTTATAAATCTGTGGAAATACGAAGTCGCAATTGACTATGATCAGCACTACAGACCAATGACGTACCAATTACCGTGTTAAGTCACTCAGTAGGATAAATATTAGAAAGACAGTTGTAGATTGTAGTTAGGATATATTTGTTGATGATCTCGTGGTATCTAAATAACACGTAGATCGTGCCAAAGTTTACAGGCGAGACCACCGCGCACACGTAAGGTCAAGGTCACGAACAACGGAAAAGGTGTGCTTTCGGTACAATTAAACAAAAAGGTACGGTGAAGCAATCACTGGTACAGTTGGTTGTAATAATAAATGTTTCTACTAGACCAGTCGCGTTCTCTTCATAAAAGTAGATCACTACAAATATGACTAATGCAGGAAAACTTAATGTAGAAGAGTGACATGAATTTACTATATTTCGTAGTTTCTCGCAAGCTGCTTGCAATCTAAATATAATAGTATTAATCATTGAAAAAATTGGCGTGTATACTCGGTGTCGTAACGCGTGAAGAGTTTCCATCAATGAAGAATTATAAACTGAGCCATAAGTATAGAAGAACAATAAGAGATTTTGACTAGTGTGGGCACTTACAGGTTGAACATACGAATATTCTAGAACGAACAACCAAGAACTTGCGTACAGAGTTGTCTAAAAGTGACGTCTTAACGTCAAAGTTATATAACTCCTAAAACAAAATTACCTTGGTGCAGATCGGACAAAAATTAGTAATCAATAATTAGTGTAATGAAGAGAAGAATTGCCCAACAAAGTTTTTGAATGACTTCTTCACAGCAAGGCAAGAACGGTAACGGAATCTTTTTGAATACATTCGGTTTAAGTTTTTTATGGCAATTGTCTCAGCGAACTGTTGTAAATTTAACGGTCTTTGTTTATTAATTATCTGAAAAGACTTTGAGAAATCAACACTATAGCCATTGTCATGTAGGTTGTGTGCAATCGCACTAGCGAAATCATTTAAATCTCTCAGTCCAAACTTCTGTAAAATGCGCTTAACAATGTGAATAACAACCCTACGTTTCTTTTTTCGCGATTTATATGCATTGGCAGATTATGTTTAGGAGATGAAACTCATGAGGAATTAACCACAGGTGAATGTTGTTTACGTGACAGTGCTTACACTCAGAAATTTATAGACAAGTTATGGGAAGATTTAAGTGAAGGGAATGAAGTATGCTGCAGTTGAGAACCCTTCCTTCCTAAAACCTGGCTTTAAGGGTGACAAAATAGCTTTAAATATTGATTTTAGATCAAAAGCCATTACAAAAAAGTACGTATTCAACTGCAAAGCTGATCCTCCCGTATCGAACGAATCACTTATTAAGAAAGTAATTTATGAGCATATTGCAGCCTGGTGTTACCTCCAATGTTGTCTGCAAGTTTACATTTACATGCGAAGGCACATAAGGAGAAATGGGAGTTATCAATAATAATAAGTAGTAATAGTGAGTGAAAGGAAGGACATGATGAACACACGCTAACAAGTGCAAATCATATTTCCCCGTGAGTATAGCAAACCTGTGCAGTAAGAGAACGACAATGAATAATAATTATGGACATGGCCATCGAGTCTTCTCTGCAAATTATAAGTATCGGTAGACAATTTGGTTGGGAGAGCGTTCCAGGCAGGGCTGGCTCACAATAAGGGAAAGTACGACCTTACCTTGAAAAAAATTGTTAAGGCTCAGGCGGTACGTTTCTATTGTGTGCTAGGCGAGAGAGTGCAACAGTATTGTGCGTTTTGAGGTGTGGGTTCTGATTGGTTTCAGAAAAAGTCCACTAGTCAGCGTAGATTTTTGCCTACAGAGTATAGAGTGGCATAAACACCTTGTTGACAATTTTTGATGATATCATAGCCTTTTTGTTAGCGAAATACTCAGATCTCACTCTACCAAGGTCCCAGAGAGATGATGACTATGAAGGAAGTGGCCGATCTGATTCTCATGTTTATTGTGAAACAGCGCTAAGGCTTCTGACAGGCAAATTTCAGATCATTGTTCTGTGATCACTATCCTAGTAGGACTAGGCATCTTAATAGCCATTACCAACTGTCTCTACATATAATAGCTTTCTCGTCCATATACATAAAGACTGATGAGCTGGGGTTTTCTATGAGTTTACTAATAAACATGTGGCACGACGGAAGACACAGCATGGTGCTCTGTGGTGCCCCGAGACATAGATGCTCCAGCATCAGTATCCTTCCGAACACTAGCCAAGGTATAATTTGTATCTCTCTCAATATAATCAGTGTTGAAGCGCCAGTCTGAACTTATTGATTAGATGCCTGATCTAACCGTTTTGCTAAGCGAGCGTTCAAAAGCTCTAGAGGTGGATGACAGTCAAACTTTGGGATGCAGTGATGCAAAATTATGGGTTATCGCTTCCAAACTTCGATGGACTGGAATAGAAAATCTTTTGTTCTTCGGAATCTGTGTCTGGTTATTAAGAGAGCGTTGTTGATTAAGTATTATAAACTCTGTAATATTCCTTCTCAATCTAAAGAACAAACACACTAGTTATCAGTCGCTGGTGACCGAAGACTGACAAATGTAGTAGTCCCCTTAAGTACCTATAAAGCTAAGGTAAACATCGAGACTCTATTTCAAATACTCAGAGTACAGATTTCGTTTTATCGGCTGGAGAAAATAAACGGGAATAACCACTGACAGTATCAAACAATTGGATATCTGGGTCCTACTAACAGTGCAAAGTGAGACGCCTGAGTGACTAATCAGATGTGGTGTTTGTTTATGATTACTGTTGACCATCAGCATTCTGGTTTTAGTGGTATAACAGGTGGAAAGTCGAAGATGGCCTGGTCAGTTGTTTTATTCAGTTCTTGAACAGTCAAAATATCTGATGGACCTGGCTTCACCCTCAAAATCTTGAGTTCGAGAATCTCCAATGATAACAGGTCAATAATAAATGATGAGGAGTGGAACAGGCTAAGGATAGTTATGCGGAATTTCACTTATAAATGCAAGGCATCAGACAAAACACAGTTACATCTGACGAATTTTAATCTCCGTGGTAAGTACTTTCTTAGCTACTTTTTTGAATTCACATCAAAATCCATTGATCCTAGATTCATATAAGCTTGATGACCAAGTCTACAGAGTGACTTGAAGATGTTAAGGAGGCATCTGTGTACTGAGGCTTCACTGTGTAAGTTAACTGTTTCAGGAAACAAGGGAATGTCATGTATGTGATATATTTGGAAGAAAGGCATGTTGAATTTTAGATAGAATAGTGTTGTCGAGATCATTGTAGAGGTATTCAATGTTACCTCCTCCCATAATCATCATGACTTTGGAGGGTAAAATATCCATCGCATACCATTTGGTCAACGTTGCTCGTTCGTCAAGAACATCTTTTGTTAATTCTAAAACCTGATTTGGATGCCGTTTAGCTTCTGGATAAATTTTAGATACTATTCTGTAGATCACCAGATGGGGTAGTCTAGGTTTATGATGGGCGCCAATCCCAGTCGGACGGGAATGGTGTGACCTAACTTACGACGAAGTCACACGTAGCAGTTAATACGTAAAACAGATTGTCATCTTGTGGCATCCAAGCACTGAGACTATTAGATGACCATATAGAACAAATATGACATTATAGACGAAGTGTATTGGTGAAAATGGATTGGAAGAACAGAGTACGACCACTGCCACATGAGCCAGTTCATAGCTTGCCATTCGTTGATCCATGCCGGTCGCCATCGACCTGGACGGAGGTCAGTAAACTGTTCGACATTCAATGACCTGCCTAATGGATGACTTCGCTAGGACCCAATGATGTTTTACTAGAAGAGTGCTAGAATTACACGAATTCTTGTACAAGTAATCCTCTGTAACTCATAATATTCAAGATGTCTGCTTGGTGACTTTATGGAGAACTTCATCATTGTATATGTTGACGACAAGGAAATCGTGATGCCTGACTTATATCAACATGAGGTATCAGTTCTGACTGTCAACTTCTAAATTTTGTGGACTCACTTCTATAATCTTTTGTTTTGGGTAAGTGACCTACGTTTATTCATGATGACAAGAATTAAGTGACTGTTATTTTTAGAACCTTGAATCATCTATAATAGCGCCTTAACTTTGCCTGTAGCCAATAAAAGGTTACTGACGGTCTAGAACCTGAATAAAGGAAGAGGGTTGGACATGGGGTCAGCAGGCCCATCCTATAGAAAGCGATCTTGATAAGGCGCAAACTACAAAAAGATCCTTTAAACCACATGAACTTTGTCCTAACAGTTGGAGGATCATCATCTAACAGTGTTAAGACGACTCATTGCGAAAGTCCAGCTTTTTAGGAAATCATGAGGCCGATTCCCCTTCTGACAACCAGAGGAACAATTAATATAAGTATGTGAAATGTTCGGACAATGTCAGAAAACCATTCAAATAGCTGCAAAAATGAAAAAATATATAACCTGTCAGTGTCTCGGGTAAGTGGAACCCATTCGACAGAAATTAGCTTTGGGAGAGGTGCCGTTGTACTGTGGTCACAAAGAGAACGAGGCTTCGCACACAGAAGTTTCACTGACGCCCTCCAAAAATAAGAATCTAATGAATCCAGGATCAACAAAGCGTCCTTCACCACCAGCTATTCGAAATACAGTGTTCTTTCTTTGAACGTAGAAATGGTGATGAGGGTTCGGTGTTATTCCGCATTCATTACAGATCTAATTATATCTTCAGCTTAAACCTACAATGGTCCAAAAGTCAATGAGTTATGAGCGGATACTATATCATAATGTGGCTTTAAGAGGAACATGAACCGTAAACAGAACGTTTTCTACGACCAACATAGCATAGCTGGAAAATGACAGAACGACTGTTACTTTTGGTCTAAAAGACTACTTAAATAATATTTGAAAAGGACCTTAGGATGACTCCAAGACGACTTGTTATACGAATAGTGACTCCGGAAGTTAAGCGCCTTTGTTGTCTTAATGAAGATAAATCTATGATGTACAGTATTCTATAAATGACTTTCCACCTTATAAGTCTTATGCATTTTCACTAACTACGTTAGAATATTCCTAAGGATATAACAGGGGATCTCGATAGTCTGGAACAAATCATCCAACCATGGAGTAGACTTTTACCGATTACCAACTCTTTGAAACCTATAATTTGAAGTGTTGATCTATTTTAGACTAGATTATTTAATATATATATATATACTTCAGGAAATGAATAAAATAAGGTGCTTGTCAGTCTGCTTACCCACCAGTTTATGGTACGCAAGAAAAGTAGTGTCTTTATTTCTATAGACGACCTATAGTCAATTCTATCGAAAGGAAACACTACTATTAACTATTGCTTTTTTGAATCGACCAGGAAAAAGTTAATTTCAGTTCTTATTCCGAGAAAGGTTAATACTGACTTTTCACCAGATTTTTGACTCGATACAAACAAACAATCAGGTCAGTGGAGTTGAATCCATCACGTAAAAAGAAGAGAAAAGCATCCTCATTATACGACTACAAAGGGGAGGAAAAATTACAATTTATGATAGTAATAATGACTACAATAGCAATTGGTGATAACGCGTAGCATACACAGAGGGAGCGAGATAAAAAACGTATATACTATAGTAATACCGAACAGAACAATTTATAAAGACTGAAAGTAAATAAATATAATGATTGTTAATTAATTCTTAAACGAAGCACAAAGCGAAATTGCTAAAAAATAATTGTGCAGTAGTAACAAATGTGTTATTAAAGAATTTGCAACACGCAAATAACAATTAAACACAGGAAAGGAAATAGAATACACATGCGGAAAAACGTTATATAAAACAAACGAACAGATGTAAGAAAAAAACACAAAACAATTGTAGCTGATATAACTAATACAGAAAATATACTGAACATTGAGTCCATTTTTTGGTTGTGTTTTTTTTGTTTCAGTGACTTCAAACGTAAAAAACAATAAACAACAGAAGAAAGTGCATAGGACTACGTAATTGAGTGACAATTTTTACAAGGTTTTTTTCCACTTAGTGACAGACAAAAAACAAACAATGCTTCCGAGTAGACATGCTCAGAACAAAAAAATCGACTAACTGTAAGATTGGATTGAACAACATTACTTGTATTCATTATTACAAACAAGAAGAGATAGTAGGCAACCAGAAAAATATACGGGAAGGGTTTTTGAAAAATTAGAATATAAATAACAGTCTTTAGTCCAAGTCTGTGATATGCGTTCACGTCTATAAAACTATATTTATATAAAAAAACTATTCCATAACAAATGAACGAATAAACTTTTTGATAAAGGATCATCAACATCAACAGTTCGCAATGAAAACTTAGTTCCAATTGTATGATATTTTCCTCCCATAATATTGTTTTGCTTCAAAGTTCAGCTGTGGTTTTCTCTTTTAGAAAAAAAAACGATTCATTCGAAACAGAAAAGATAAACACACAAAACTTTTTTTATATCAAAATATAAATAAAGCTATGGTTATTACTACTAAATACGAATAGTTCGTTCATATAACACTGTGAGTGCTAGTAATAACAATAGTTGTTCAATAAAGTATTTGAAATCGAAAAAAAGAAAAACGGTGTAAGTAACGTAGAAAGGGAAACCATGACACGATACGGCATATATATATATATATATATATATATATATATATATATATATTCACGATACACTGAACAATTAACAGGATGGTTTGATACAGTGTACCACACCCATACTTGTATAAATATTCCTCAAGTCATTCACTCACCTAAATATATCCGGATAGGAATGAAAAAAACAAGGGAAAGAATTATTACATAATATTACTTCATAAAATTATGAAGATGTTGATGAAAAAAGTAAAAACAAATTAGTCTTGTGATTAAATGATAACGATTAAACAAGGCAAAGTTACTATTGTCTAATCTCCGTGAAGTTGGTATATTATTAATAACTAGGTACTATTAGATGAATTATGGAACTCAAAACAACTGTCAGTCAACATCAAAGTCAGAATCTTTAATAAAAACGTCAAGACAGTTCTATTGTATGGGGATGAATTTCGGAGAACTATTACAACCATAATCGAAAAAGTGCAAGTATTTATAAGCAGTTTTCTAAGCCAGATACTCCAGGTCGGTTGGTCGGATATCATCAGTAACAACGTACTGTGACAAAGAACTAACCAACTTCTAGCTGAAGAGGAAATTAGGAAAAGACGCTAGAGGTGGGTAGAACATACATTGAGGAAACCAACAAATTGCATCATGAGGCAAGCCATAACTTGGAGTTCTGAGGACCAAAAGAAATGAGGCACACTAAAGAACATATTGTAGCAATAATTGGAGGTAGACATATGGAGAACGAATACTTGACAACAACTAGAAAGGATTGTTCAGGACAGAGTTCCAAGGAGAATCATGATGGGCAACGTACGCTATTCCACGACGGGTAACAGCAGTAAGTAGGTAACCGTCAGACGAAAGGAAAGCAGTCAATTATTTAGACCTTAGTATGAATGTTCAAAAGACAGACATAAGGGGTCTCAACTGTGTTAATACAAGACGTGTCAATGAACTGTATACGAAAGATCCTGCTGAGAAAACTTATTGAAATATATACATCTGCATAAAACCTTAAACACGTCTAGCTTATTTTCTGCAACAAATACATGTATGCTTTTGTATAAATATTTGTCAAAATAACATGCGACTACATATATGAGTACAGATTAATACTAAACACTAAAATTTCAAATATAATATAACTTAAAAATGTTAAATAAGTAAACATAACATTAGTATAGCAATATTAGTTAACAATTTGTAGCTCAGAGGGAAGTATAAATAGTAACTGAACTGTTGCTCATGATGAGATTTCTCCCCATGTATGTAAAACAAACACTATGAAATCCACTTAACCCGCTAATGAAACACAATGAACACTAACAATAATATAGTTCAAATGAGGCTTAGCCAGTCGATTAACCTTCTATTTTTCAAACTTTGCAAAAGACAATCTGAAAACAACTGAGCGATTGCTGAGAAGTGACCAATGTTATATTTTTCTAGTCCTTCAGCCCTAATCGGATTCGGTTGTTACATTATAGACATTAGTCTATAGGTCAGTCACTGACAGAATAACTCAGTGGCAACTTTAAATACTGAAGCTGAGTGACGCAGGTTCTAATCCATCAGGATAAACAGGTACACCTTGCTGACGCGTGTCAGTTAGCACGAAACCTAGCTCAACGGTTTTCTGTCGACTACCTAGCATCACAAACGCGGAGAACTCTCTTTTCATGTAACATAAAAAGAAATACTTCCTATTTTTAAGAAAAGTTAAATCCATGACAAAGCAATCATGATTATTCTAAAAAGAGGATTGACGCAAGTGAGAATTTTGTGAAAACAATGTTAGTATCAAGTACCTTGAACAGATTGGGACAAGTAATAATAATAATCCCAGCAGCAGAATGCTACAAATAGTGATAAACTTTTTAAAAATAAATAAAATCAAACCTGGTAACCAGATTTATTCTTGTAATTGATATCGAAGATAGATCTTATTTGTACATAAAATAATGCATTACAGTCAGTCGTTAATAGATATTTTCAATTAGTTTAGGACAATCTACACAAATTAACGGATCTTAAGAATCTAATACATCTTCATATCGAATGATACTTCAGTAGTATTAACATTGGTTGGATGGTTTCAAAGAGGAATGATGGAAATTCGTGGATTAATTACTCAGTTAAAGTTGGTTGTATTGATAATATGATAGTAGTGTTTTTAGACACGGAGTTAGTTTTTACCAAATGATTCAACAATAACGTGCTTACTAATGTTGAACTGAAAGTTTCCAGTATGAGCTAATGAAATATGAATTAGTGCAAAGCAGTTAACACATAATAAGTCCCAGTTGGTTCTTCACTGAACTTCAGAGAAGTCTAGTCAACATATCTATCTAGAAATACAACTGTGAACTCAAGCAGTGTTGATAATAAAAATTAAAAATCGTAGGAACAATGTAAACAATCGTATACTGATTGGCAAAAAAAAACACCGCAAAATAGATAATCACTGGTACTTACATGATGAAAAAAACGAATAGAGAGAAAAAATACTAAATACATTAGTATGTATAGGTCAAACATTACAACAACCATAAGTAGCAAGCAGTTTGTTAGCCTAATACATCAAGTTTATGGTTAAAACATTTTACAGATTGATGAATAAACAGTAATAGACTAATTGTTAGAAATACGGATTAACTGTACAGATGATACCCACAGGCAATTTTGCTGTCGTTGTTGATGGTGGTGATGGCTGTGGTGCCGAAGAGCTTAAACTAGAACTATTCATATATATTGGTTGTAGTAATTGTTGCATCTCTGATTTAGATGTAGTATTAACTTGTGGTAAAGAGGAAGCAGATAATAATGGCACCGATGACTCTAATTCTGCATTTCTAATTGATTCACCTATTTGACGATCAATATCACTGGAGCCAATAGCTAAACGACTACTAGAGCTATCCTCATCACCACTTAGTGGTGTAATTAAACCCGTTGATTCATCTAAATGCTGTTTTTGTAATTCTTGTATACTTTGAATAAGATCATGTAAGCTTTGATCATGTTCACAAAGTCGTTTATCATCATCATTATCAACATCATCGACACACAGATCACCACGACTACCATCACAAGATGTTTCCAAACGTAAAAATTCGGCTAACGATGATGAACGACTGCTATGTGTACGTAATGAACTAGATAAATCCATATAACAATCCTGACCTGGAGATTCCATAGAATGTGTTTCATATGAACGTCGAATACGATCTGGTTCAGAATGAATAGATGATATACTATGTACAGAGAGAGCTGGATTTTTGAATGATTTTTGTGGACCACTGAATGATTCATGTGATGTACGATTTGAATGTAAGAACGGATGCAATAGACGACGTGATACATTAGTGGCAGTACTACCGCCAATAACACCACCAGGACGAATTTCAATCGATTCCGAAGGACTTAAATCACTACTTTGCCAACTTTTCGATGGGTTTATACTAGTTACAGACGATCTTGTCGAATATTCAGATATTTCCGGTATAGGTGTCAATGGTTCTAATATTGAACGACCCTGTAGTAAATCACCTAACATATTATTATAATAAGTTTCATCTAATAATATTTCTGTCGAATCGACGGGTTCCGTTTGTGGTATTACAATTACTCTATCAGGAAATTCATAAATGTCATCGTTTAGTTTAGCTGAATGATCATAATAATTCTGATTGGATTTTATGTCTTCTTTCACATTACTTTGAATAATATTGTCATCTAATAAATATTAGTTAAAAGTTGTGAATACACACACAATAAAAGAATAAGTGATCCCATAATAAATAGATGAATAAATGAGAGATATAGACGTAGAGATACAGTGACGACAGAGTTAAAAAACATAATTTATGTGACAAAAAGGTGTTATCAGAGCAACAACAAAGGTGTATATTATATAGGACAGATGTAAAGACGAATAGGTTACGGGTAGCAAATGAATAGAGGCCCGCAGAGATACACATAAATGCATTGAACACACATACACATTGCATGAAAAGATTATTTGTTAGTTCAAAATCAAAAAAAGATTAGGAATTATGAATGTAGTAGTTTAGTTATTGTTGTTATTGAATATTTCAATAGTATGGATGGACGAAAACGATTTGGGAGAGGTGAAGTGGGCAGCAAATTTGTGGATTGGTGGGGGATTAGATGTAGTATTTGTTTCGAATAGTATAAAAAAATCAAATCCAAACATAAAAGGTGATGAAAGAAAAGAGAAAGAAAAATAGTTTTAGACAAGAACAACATAAAAACAGGAGAGTCAATGTGTCAAAAAAGTTAACTATTACCCCTAATAAAGTAAAAAAATGATTAGAATATTGAATAATTGATGCGAGTTTAAACTGAAGATAGAATTTTGTTGGTATTTAATTAAAGTGACTTAAAAATTCTAGAGTATATCTCTAAAATAGCATTATCATCATATTAAGATATCAGCTGAACAAATTCATAGGATGTTCATAAAGGTAACAATTTGAGGAAAACGACACTTTTCAAATGAACACAGTATGGCCTATCAAGAATGTAAGGACGATAGAAGTCAAGTTCAGCTGTCTCTTTGATGGAAAATCGAATGTATGGTCATTTGTGATTCCAGTCGTAGATTTACTATTGGATGATTATTTTTATAAACTGGATTTAGGTAAGTTATCTATGTACGCACTTCACGAAGAGTGTGAGATAACGAAGTGCGTGACGATCCTACCAACTACCAGGAGTTCTTAAACAAGGAACTGGAAGATGGGACAAATAAGAAGTACTTTGGAAGGGATAAATATTGATAGGCTAGAATTGTGCGGGAATAAATTTCTTGTAATCTCAGCGTATCTACTGAACAAAGTAGTGCCCCATACAATTATATATATGACCACGGCGTACAAAGAATAATATAAGTCAATGTATATTGTTTCCTCATTTTTAAGATTCATTTGCTGAACTATGATGAAAATGACGCTTGACAAAATAGAACTAAGCTTTCATACTAGTCTATGAATTATATCTACTATGTAAGAACCAATGTTAAAAGCATGATTGTCAAAACCTTGACACGTGCAGTGGGGTTCAAAACTACAGCTCAAATATTTTAGAAACACATGAAACATTTAAATAGTTGTCGAGTATTACACAAAGTCAGTCATTTTTGATATCAATACTACAATTACATATATTGAAATGATCCAATAGATTTCACGTAAATATACATGTGCAGATAAGAAATATTTTCAAGAATGATTTCGTTTGATTGTATTCAATTATCGGGTTAAAACAAAACAAATTCAAATGGATCTCTGTAAAGTTAGTGTGTTTTTGAAAAAGCTAACATACTGAATTATTCGCCATTGAAATGTCAATATTAATGAAGAACCACGTTTAGGAATGGAAAAAGAACAAACAAACAATGTGAACAGATACATCCACTTTCATATACAATTAGAATCTCAATTTTTATGGTCGATGTGTTGCACTAGCAAGAATTCATTCTTCTTTCAAGCTGATATAAATGTACACGAGTTTTCAAAAAAAACTGCCCACAATTTACATTAAACTTTGAACAAGCCAAAGGGAAATAATGATTATTCATTATTGTATTAATTAAAGTTTTATCTCGTCATACATTTCCTAATCAAATTTAGTGGAATATAGAAAAGTCTGTAGTTAGTTTATCTAATCATTACATCTACGCTATATATATAAGTAGAAAAAACCAACCAACAAAATACGATATCATCGACTGCTGCAGAATGAACCATTGAAAAGTAAAGATAGTTGTTTCATTTTGCAGTGTGCGACTTCTGAGCTATCAATTGACACATATATACGAGAAGTTACACGGTGTCGAACCCACAACTTCACGTCTCACAATAACCAAACGATACTTGTAGAACACAGTAAGTCGGCATACAACAATGATAGATTCTATCATAAACGATAAGCACTTCTGAAAAGTCTCAAACTAAAAAGAAACAACCATTTATTTATTTGGCCTGGTTTTCAATGGTATTCCAGTTAGTTCGTCACAAATTTAAAAAGAAAACCTTAGTAGAAGGTTGTCTCGTGAGATGAATAATTACACAAACGCTTACAAGAGAATAGTTATACAAATAATTAATTTCAATTCACATAATTTAAATATGAAGATATGGTTCAATGTGTTTTCGAGTTCATATACTATGGATAAACGTCACTAGCACTGATTAAAATAAATTTTTCAAATGAAAAAAACCCAAAGAAACAAACAATCACACAAGCTCATGAAGGTTCATGGTGTCACTAATTAAATATACATTTTTTTTCAATTAACAGTTAGTTATCGAAACATCAGAATTAAACAAACTCTATAGAATACACGACAAAAGAAAGAGAATGTCAATTCTATCAAGATACACAGGATATAACTTAATTTAGTCCATTTACTAAGTACAAGTGTTGATGTACTCAGCTTTCAGTCGAAATCTAAGTATTACGGTTAATGATACTCTGCCCAGTTTCCCAAAGTGAAGTAGATTGAGTAAAATCCAAAACCACGACCCGTAATAGATCATAAGTCCCAGTAAAATATGTGAGATGAAATGAACAAACTATAAATATCCATTTATGTCAGATATCATTTCAACAAGAAAAAGCCAATGATCTTCAATAAAAACCCTATTACCAAGACGTGTTATGTTCACAAAAGCGCATATATATATATATATATATATATATAT
>NC_031502.1:7653819-7660690 GCF_000237925.1 Schistosoma mansoni | reverse complement strand
TATATATATATATATATATATATATATATATGCTTATTAAAGTTTCACTTTCCATGCCACAGATCAAGATCAGTAAGTGTATCATCATCATCATCATCTCGTGCAGTTTAGCAAGCTGTCAACCAAACAACAGTAAAAGAAAGTAATTGAATTCTTAATTAGGCCTAGAAAGAATAAAGTCATTTAAATGAAAAAAAACACACAACGGAAAAACAAACAAACGCATAAGCTCAACGAGTGTACTCATACAGTCTACACGAGTTCTTCGCATAACTGTACTTCGGTGTAATACACACACATACAGAAGGTAATTTCTATTTTATTTCACCTTTATCTGATTTTGTGTGTTTTGAAATGATTGTTTTTGTTAATTTCTCTTGTGACGATGATGATGATGATTGCTGCATTGCATCTTCAATCGAAAATGTATTTGCTGGTTTAGATTTACTTGATGTAGTTTCGGTTTCGTCAGACAACTGACGTGTGTACGTTGACTGCTCAGACGGTACAATACCCTGTGCAATTGGCAACATTTCTTCATCTTTTTCACTAGTTTTTAATTTGCTAGTAGTACTACCAAATGGTATATCACTATCAGCACCTTTACCCCATGTAGCTTCAAGTTCACCACATCTTTGATAGTGATGCGCACAAATCTTCTCTTCATTTGATCCATCTAATACGGTTTTACAAACTTGTTTTTCATGTGTTTTATCTACATGAAATCCACTAGTATCACAAGATGGAACATCTTGATCTGCACTTTTACCCCATGTAGCTTCAAGTTCACCACATCTTTGATAGTGATGTGAACAAATTTCTTGTTCACATGATTCATAAGAATGATCATCTGGAGCTTGTTCATTATCTGCTTTATCAACGAATGATTTATTTACAATCGACTGTACATTGTCAGTCAATTTCTCACAGTAAGGATGAGATAATGAATCACTGAATAACTGTTTGTGCTGTTTAATGAAAATTTGCCTTTCTGTATCATGAGATAAATCTGATTCCACATCAATGGAGACTGAAAAAAGAAGAAAAAGTCAGGAAATTAACAATAGACAGAAATATAAAGAGATCTACTAAGTTAATGAGTTAAAAAGAATACAGACAGGCCTGTAAATCGACAAGATGAACTGAAGTTTTTAATATGTGCCGAAAACAAAGCTGGATAATTAAAATACGTAGAAATGAAATGTTGACAATGAATTTATAATTAATTTCCAATACTTATTAAATCAATGACTGTAGAGTTTTGGAGAAAAAGCAACTCCAAATAGTATTTGATTCATATGTAGTCTAAGGATTCAATTCCTTTCACCAAACTATTGATGATATGAAGTACATATTGGCTTGATGTACATCAGAATTCAGTTCACCATAATATATTAAAAATGACACTAATAGGAAGGTGGTAGATCATTAACAAGACTAAAAACAAAACTAAATTTTAAGTATTAGATTTCATCTATAGATGTAAGATACGTAAATTAGCTGATGAGACTGTGAACCACCGTCGACTGAGATGTTTGAGACAATTAGAATCAATGATTGGAAAAGTTTAGGACATAAATATTTATCCCGATCGGAATATTCCTTATTTGTGCCAGTACACATGTCACATCTTTACTTTCATTTTTCGAAAAATCTCTCCGAATCCTCAGAACTCAGACTCTTCAACTATCATCTCATCACTTCAAGTCCTACTAGAACTGTGTACACAGACTTTCTCCAATCTGGTATACTAACAATCTTCTGGATGATGAATCTACGATCACGAACAACATGGGACCACATGTTTTCGATGTTTTCATTGAGAACAATTGTCTTTGTTTTCTATCATTCTTGTAGTTTCGATAGCTAACACTAAAATGCCTGATTAATTTGAAGATGGTTGCTTTCCTTAAAATATTATCATCCTGAACAGTTCTAGTTTATCTCAAGTTTCATGAAAATTTGATGTAACTCAATTAGCGCATGCACTGAACATAAAATGTATATTTGATGTGATTAGTCAAATAGGTATAAATATTAACACGGGGTGTTACATCCGAACGAAGAATAAATGAGTGGTAACTGCTAGGAATGATTTATGGACCATTATGACATATATTCCTATTGCGTAACTATTAAGTAACTAGTTTATATGTACACTCATATTTCTTTTATCATAAACGTTCATTTGACATACTGGCTACTTCAATACGATTTACTAATTTTAAGTTATTCTCAGCCAATAAGTTACGGTCTCTCACACTCATAGCCGCTTTTGGACTGATCTTTTATAATAACTATTTTATATTTTATGGTGTGATGACGACTGGTTTGCTTGTACATAAACTGCGTATGTCTAAAATATACGATTCATACAGTGGAGGCTGAGTTTGCTTTCTGGACTCAACGGGCAGGGCTAGGCGAGAAGGACAAATAAGGATTCAGATTTGACATAAGGTTGCTAGTTCTGTTTGTGATATGACGGGATGAAAAGTCAAAATTAAATTGATTTACTCATTATGATTTTTGTTCAACATTGATTCCGTTCTAATTCAACGTGATGATTACCCAGAGTAGTATTCGGTTTTGTTTTCCAGTATGATATTTTATTCTGTTTAACATACGATATTATTGTATTAAGTTAACATGAACTATATTCAGCATACGGTTTGTTATAATTGTAAGTATTTTTTACATATGTGATTTTATTCTAATTATTAATCAAAACGTATGTATGAATCAATATATAAATGAGTTTATTTTTGACTGAGGTTGTCGATTTAATAACCTCAAAGGGTTAATAAATCTTCACTTGTACCAATCCGGGTGTTCTCACTGTTGCGTCGTGGGAATTACAGTGGTTCATCACTTTACAAGTGTAAGTGATAAGAGATTCGGACATAACAATCAGCGACCGACCAGTCGTAACAGTTTGACGTGTCACTGGTTTAAGCACAAGAATAAGGTCATGTAAGTCTATATTATGATTGGCGATTTTGCCATGTGATAATTAACAAGGGCAAAAGACATAACACGGGGCTTTGTTCAAGTCTATATTTTTTTAGGAGTCCAGTTAATTTGATTTATTCAGCTCATCTAAGTACTTGAAATGAGTCTATATCGATGATTGAAAGTCACCATAGTGTGGAGAAGGAGGGTTACAACTCAAACCTTTGAGGTCTGAATCCGAGATATGTAATCTATAGAGATTTGGAAAACTAGTATAGAGCAAACTACCTATTAATTTCTGCTCTGATTTTCAATCGCTTTTTAACTCACTGATGATCTAACAAAATATTCAAATTAGATCCCTTCAACTTCATAAAAGAGAAGAAAACATTCTATCTGTGTAGGCTCATTGACCTATCAATTAGCATTATCGATAAAAAATAAAGCAAACAGTCTACAGAGCTTTGGTAAATAAACAAACGCTCAAATTATAATTTTTGTCAATAAAAATTTAGATAGCGCTACTTAAATACTCCACGCACTCAATCACTCACATGTACGCATAGAAAACAAAGTGCTACTATTTGCATAATTATAATAAGTGAACACAAACACACAAAATATATTTTGTATAGCAAATAAAATATCACCAAATAAACGCATGCATTGAAAAAAAAGATTAATTAAGTTACAACAATCTATAACAAAAAAATTGATTAAAACAATTAAACTTGCCTAGCAAAAGTATTAGCAACACCACGAATGATCAACAGTCGAAATATATGTAGATATAGATATATATATTATATGTGAGTATATAAGTGCTTTGACCAATTGAAATGAATTGAATATGAATCCATAGCAAATAGACACCAGCGCCGGACGATATATTTATGAGTATAAAGGTGTTTACATATATAAGTAGATACATGGATATATATGCACGTATAGGAGTATATGTGCAAAACTGGAAATATATAAATAGTTTAATAGTGTAATATGACTACAAACAAACATGTGAGCAAACAAACTTGTACAGGAAAATATTCACAAATTAATTGACAACATGAAGTTGAAATCCGAAGGATTTTCTTACACTCGACTAACTAAACAAAAGTTCCGTTATAATACACATATGATTATGATGATGATGATGATGAGAACAGCAATGACGACAATGATGAAGAAAATAGTGAAAATGACGAATAAACACGAGGAGGTATAGCGTCAACACTAACCATATATATATATATATATATATATATATATATATATATATATATATATATATATATTTGTGTATAGAGCAAGGACTAACACAAACAGATGTATACATGTATATAAGAAAATTATCGAATAATCCTTATGCGTAAAACAACTTTGTTAGCCGAAAAATCTAATTCATCTAAAAATCTCTAACCGTAAATAAAAAATGAGCGAAAAATAAACAAACTAAGCAAAGTAACTGTTTACAATTTTGAAATATGCGTATATATAGATACATGAATAAATCATGTATTGCATAATGGTATTATTATTATTATTATTATTAGTAGTAGTAGTAGTAGTAGTAGTAGAAGTAATTTAAATAAAATCCCAAATCAATAATAAAAAGAAATAATGTTGTCTTAATTCGTATCTCTTAACTGAATAGAAAGTAAAGACAAACAATGATATCCAGTATATATATATATATATATATATATATATATATATATATATATATATATATATATATATATATATAGAACGAATGAAGACCGAAAAAAACCCGCTTACCTAATTTATTGACAGTTTTGATTTATTAGAAAAATAAAGTCGAACAAAATGTATGATATGTGTGTAAAGAAAAAGAAGAGTATACACATAGAATAAAGTCATATTGTGGCATTTACATAATAATTAAGAACAGTTCAATATGAAATGATGTTGTGAAAATGTGTTCTCTTTAAATGTCAATTTCGAAAGAAAAACTAGATTTTTTTTCTATTTATTCAGTAGTCACAAGTCAGTCAGTCAGCTACAACGTAGGACCAGGCACATATATGCATCGGTCCAAGTTGCTATACCTCGTTAGCACAACAAGATGAACACCGGATTCATAGAAGTAATTAATTTAGTGGTGGTAGTATATAAAGATAGGTTGTATGTAAGGATATAGTACAGGAAGGAAGAGAGATATGAAGCAATTTTAATCTCATAGTTTAAGGGAAGATAAAGAGTGTATACACCTACGCCATTGTGATCGATTCTGAGCCATGTCACCCAGAGTCTCCAACCATTGGTTACGATAGTCACGCGGACCCCAACCAGGTAGTCTGCATCTGCCAACATGGCTCAGGCTAGAAGTTAGTGACTTCAAACACTGATGCCATGTTTTGGTTTGGCCGCCCCTAACTCTCTTCCAACTATCCCCAATACTAGTCATCATAGCGCGTCGTGGTAATCGGTGTTCAGGCATACGTAACACATGGCCCAACCATCTCAGTCGATGAAGACTCATGACCTCATCAACTGATTTACCATCGTCCCCTAATACCCTGCGTCTAACCTCATTATTACTTACCTGGTGATCCCAGCAGATGCGAGCAATATTTCTAAGACATCTGTGGTCAAATACTAGTAACCTACGAGTATCTTCTACTCTTAATGGCCATGTTTCACATCCGTAAAGTAGAACAGAGCGAACTGATGCGCAGTATACTCGTCCCTTAATTGATAGACGGATATCTCGTCTTCGCCATAGGTGACGTAAGTTGGCAAAAGCCAAACGAGCTTTTTGAATCCGTGCTGAGATTTCGTCAGACACCAACCCATTAGGGCTGATCAGACTTCCAAGATAAGTGAAGTTGTCCACGCGTTCGACTACTTCACTCCCTATCCTTAGTTCGGGTGTTGACTCAGGCCAGTCCTGGAGTAACAATTTACATTTTGATGGGGAGAAACGCATCCCAAACATCCTGGCATTATTACTGAGTTCCAACAGAAGACTCTGCATTTTGTCACGTCTTCACCAAACAGGACTATGTCATCTGCGTATTCTAAGTCGCTTAGTGGTCCCCCTGGTAGGAGATCAATTCCTGTAAAATTAGTCGACGAGAGTGTTATTTCCAGCAACAGGTCTATAATGAAGTTAAACAAAAAAGGGGATAGTGGACAGCCTGTGGGCTACTTCGATGTTCGATGGGTTCAATGGGGCTGGTCTATTCAACAGTCCCTCGAAGTATTCTGCCATCTTTTCCTCTGTTCTTGAATCTCAGTGATTGTCTTTCCCTCTTTGTCCTTGACTGGTCTCTCTGGTTTGCTATATCTTCCTGCCAATTTCTTCGTTGTGTCGTATAGTTGTCTCATGTCCCCTTCTCTTGCAGCTTTTTCCGCCGTCGTTGCTAGTTCTCCCATGTATTTCTGCTTGTCGGCTTTCATGCTCTTCTTCACTTCCCTGTTTGCTTCTGCGTAGTCTGCTTGTGCTTTGACTTTCTCTGCTCGTGTTCGGCTGTTGTTAATTGCCAGTTTCTTGTTCTTCCTTTCTTGAATCTTGTCCAGGGTTCCCATAGAGATCCATTCCTTGTGATGATGCTTCTTAGGACCAAGAACCTCCTGACACGTTGAAGTTAGGGCTTCTTTTATCCCCTTCCAGTTGTCCTCCAGAGTAGTTTCTTGTTCTTTCACTACCTTTCAGTAGATTAAAATATCTAACAGTTCATGAAATAAAATGAAGAAACGGTCGTCCAGTGCTTCCAGGTATTCCTTAGTGGTCTAGCTTCAATTGACTCATGCTTTCAACTATGAAAATTGATATTATTAATTAATGATTACAAGTCGAGAGATTATCTGACAGCTTGAATCCAGGATTATCTATTACATGAAATTCTTAAATGTGTTTACCTCTCAAGACATAACAACTTATATAGAATGTCTTATG
>NC_031502.1:7652000-7653619 GCF_000237925.1 Schistosoma mansoni | reverse complement strand
GTTTATTATCATTAAAAAAGTAAAACAAACAAACAAACAAACTGAGTCGTAAATAACACGAATTGAAAAGGAAATGACAAGAAGTAAAGGAAGAAAAAACTCTATTACCACAACTAAATCATCAGTTTTATCAAATAATGGTGATAAGGCAGTACTTTTATTATCTACACTTTAGACTTTGAATAGGTTAGTTTCAACGTGTTAATAAATATGATATGATAATATAGAAGATTTATAACTTGGGTGAATAATTTTGGTGGTCGTAACTAAACCATTTTTCTATGTTGGGTATGTATTTTACTTATTTATTTATCATTATGATTTATATGAAATTCATAAATGATTGTAAAAGAAGTAAAAAAAAAAGCAAATTGTAGAGTTAACTTGAAATGTCTCCTTTTTCTATACATGAAAGAACTGGTCAGAAAACTTACGAAAAAAGTGTACTAGAGATAAGACAGAAAGTTTAGTGATAATGTTTCTTGTTTTATGCTGAAGTAGATGAATTTATATTCTATATCACTGGTTAAGTATAAAGTAGTTTTATTGGATACAATTTACAGTTAGAGAAGAATGAGATACGGAGGATTCACCTTAAGGGAGTTGGGAAATCCCGATTCCAAATCAATGTGCACATAGGCTTCACGATCCTCAGAGTACAAATAGCGTGTGAACCTATTAATGGTCACCAGCCACCATGGGATCACATTTCCTATCGTTGATCCACTGCCTTGTGGATTACACCTTCAGGTTAAAAAGATCGAGGAGTAGCCCCCTAAGAAAACCACCTGCTTCGGTTTAGGCAACTGCGCAGTTTCCCATCCGATACAGAGACTCAATGATTTGTTCGGTGCATATATATTTGGTGCCTACTAGTACCTATGTTTATGTGTTTAAATAAATACATAAATAAATAAGTAAATCAACAAATAGTAAGATATGAAGTTATATCGATGCATACCACTTAGAATTAACATAAGCGATAGAGATTGATAAAGTGCACTCATAAATATTACAACAGAAAATTACAAACCTCTAACAGAATATAAAATTTATTTTCGGAATTAAAAAAGCACTTGTGATTAAAATCAAGTGTAAAGGTGATTAGAAGATTAATGAACTCCACTTACAACAACTTGGTCAGGCAGATTTAAATCCTATTTCTTTTCATTCAAGTTAAGGTTTACGGCAACCCAAGAAAAGTGTCACTCAACGTTCAGTGAACAAAAAGCGTACTTGAGACAAATGATAAAGATAATTTTCTATTGACATATTTCATGGATTTTTACTGAATTTCTGAGGACAGTCTTTTAAAATCAATGAGTTAACTGAGTGTACGTAGACATGCTCTTACATAGGCAAGATCACACAATAATGGAAAACGATGTACTTATGTGTGTAAACCATAACATAATTGAGTTTGATGACTGAAACACATGCCCTCACTAATTTCAATCATTTGAAAACTCAAAGACATACATTTCCAACTGTTACAAGTGTTATTAGCATTTTTTTAAAGTCAATGCAGATAATTACCGAATCTTGGAATAATAAAGCGATCATAAATAACAATTTTTCTGCTAGTTGTTAATGAACGCTCAAAACTACCCACAGTTAGT
>NC_031502.1:7504116-7651800 GCF_000237925.1 Schistosoma mansoni | reverse complement strand
CGGCCGTACCAGGGCATTTGGGGGCGTATAATATGTAATGGAACGGTAAGAAATAAGAACAGTTCAAACCTTACGTTTAAGTTATTTTTACTTTACACTATTCTATTGAACAATAATTATACATTAGGATTACTTGGTTCCTATCAGAATCACAAACATTTTTTTGTTTTAAAATATAGAAAAGTACAGACTGAAAATTCAAGAATAAACCAACCTATTTTCGCATCACGTTGAGTTACTTTAGTACTTTGACCAATATCACATAATGCAGACATATCATGTTCAGTAAATCCAACCGATTCATTATTCATAACAAGTAAAGAGAATTTTTGACCATTAATATTACTATTACATTCATTATTCATTGTAGAAATAGTGGATAATTGAAGTTGTAATGTAGGTGTATCATTTATCCCGTAAGTATTATCATCAGCATTCTGAATTAGTTCTAATAGAAAATGTCCAGGTAGACCATAAAGTTCTTCAGATAATTGTACAAGACTACGTGATAATTTTCCTTCAACTCTCTTGAATTAAAAGATGAGAAAGAAAAGTTATTTTATTGAATGATGAAATTATTTAAAGATTTTTTAGTCAATATGATAATAAGACATCCCAACAAGTACGGAGCTAACACAAAAATTACCCACAGAAAGGTCGTGTGTGACCGACACCAAGCAGTTGTCCCTTGGGCACTGAGGTCACGCTCTCAGGTCATTAAGATCACTTCTAACTCGATTTCCTTTTCAGGTCCCCCAAGAAATATCCTTCCACGATGTGGGCAGCCAGGAAGTGATACTATTCCTGATACCCGTAACAGCACATGAGACTAAGGTGGTCACATTCAAATCCTTCCTACACCTCCTAATAATTCTCTTATCTCTACAACTAACCCTTTATCACCAAGGTCCGCTAATGCAAACAATTCGAGTACACGGATCATAATTCCTGGTCTCCTGAAACCACGCCCTAAACTACGTGTACGAACCTTGAACGTCCGAACATTGTGCCAAATACGAAAACAGGCTATCTTAGCTAGGACTTTAGAATCTCGCACCGTCGATGTGTGCTCTATCTCCGCATACAAGATCCGAGTAGCGTCATGCATTTGACCTCACCATGTCATAATAAAGAACCATCTCGATACACGCTTCGTGTACCTGGAGGCCCTGATGTTGCTTCTCATGGCCTCGCTGGCGTAGGTATAGTATTGAGTCAAAGGGCAGAACTAGCTCTTTGGACTGAATCACAGTAGACAGTCGTCTGTGCGCTGTCCGACTAAACGGAAGAGTAAGGACTCGGAAAGATAGGGACACTTGTCGTTGCCTCTTCGTCATCTCCGCCTACTCTCCCACTGACTGCAGCTCAGATGATGTAAAAGATGAGTTTTACAGAAAGCTTTCCGACCTTCTCCGAAAAGTTAGGCGCTCTGATGTAGTAATAGTGGCTGGTGACTTTAATGCTCAAGTAGGTAAACTAAACGAAAGGGAAATCGTTTAAAGGAGATTTTTGTGGACATTAAAGGTATAATTTTTTTTCATTTACATATGACTCGGGTTTAATTCACGGTTATTGATAGATATATATACATGGTGCGTTGCGATCGTGCGCAGATAGTCGATAATGTATTGACAATGAGAATAACTATTTCATTGTAGCTCACGTGAAAAAGAATATATAATGACAATGTAGAAGTGAAGAAAAAACTTACGAGTGATTTTTATAATAACAATACCCAAAAGAAAGGACAATTTACCATGTGGATTTGTAATCGTTTATTTGCATAATTTGAAGTTAACAATAGTCGTATAGATACATATCCTAACGTAAACATTTATTCCATTTATATTATGAATGGAAAAAAATGAAAGTAACTTGAAATCGTTTGATGTTTGAACCTGAAGCTCAGTGATTGAAAGCTGACTACTTCAAACATTAAACCATTACTACACTAAATTCTAAAGATATACCACTCAAGAAAGCCATTTGAGTTGTCATTAATAGAGGTAGAAAAAAGTAACTCAGCTAACGTGTTACACTTTATAAACCAGATGCAGATCTTAAAAAGTGGTAACACTAGATGTTAGCTATAACGAACTACAGCGATAACAGTATTAGACGGTAATATTCCACAAAGAAGAGATACGTTGTCAAATTGCATTAGAACATTTACAAATATCATTCAATAGATTACTTTTTTCATGGTCTAAGTCGCGAACTGATCTTAAACAAGCTCTGGAACCCAATATGTACTGAACGGCTGCTTAGTTTCAGAGTGAGATTTTTCAGACAAAGCAAACAATATACCCAACCCTTCAGGTCTCTAAGCTAGGGTTAAAACTTGAGACCACTTAATCACCATTCAATGATTTACATTTCTAACTAACATCAGTCCATGATATATATTATAGAAATATCATAATAATTAAAAGACTGAAATTTAGAAAATGATAGTACTGTAAAAGTGAAGTTTATTCCGTTATTCTTAGGTTATGGTATGTGGTGACCTGAATAACGAAATAAGATTACATTAATGAAACCTAATGACTCTTTTTAGGTTGAAAAAACAATGAGAAACAGTAATAAAGATAAGGAAATGGACCTTAACAAAAAATAACTGGTCAAGCAACGGAGGTCACAGTGTGCATATGGTGTGTTTGGGTGGTGCTAAATAATATTACTAGTCAGAAAACCTATTGGATTGTATATAGTTCTTTTGTGTTTACCTAAAAAATAAAACCACCAACAACAATCAATTTCCCGACCCACAGTGTCTAGATTTACATGATTGAAATAAATGGAACTGATTGACAGAGGGTTATGACACAAATTATAATTAATTTAATACCACAACATGAACAGAAGAAATTTAAGGATTAGGATAGTTACTCTAATTAGGATAGGATATATTTGTAGAGATTACTCGAATTTATTTATGTCATAATGAGATCAAGATTAAAAGTATTATTATTAATATTAGCTAAATTCAATATTATATTATCAGAAGGGGTTTTGTAGAGATTTAGTATTTTCATAGTTGGAAGAGTGAGTCAATTGAAGCTAGACCACCAGGGAAAACCTGGATTCGAATCTTGCGAGGCAAGGTCGTGGATGCGCACTGCTGAGGGGTCCCACAATAGGACGAAACGGTCGTCCAGTGCTTCCAGGTTTTCCCTGGTGGTCTAGCTTCAATTGACTCACGTCTTCAATATTCACTTATTACAATATAGAATTCTCAGAACAAAGTATTTCAACAAGTTTCTTTTACTAAACGGAAAAAAATAAGATAACTGCACACATATACACATAAATTAAGTTAATAAACTACCTGGGATTAAATGAAATGTTTTATTTTAGGAAGATTTGAATCTATACAACTTGCAGTTAGAAATATTTTTAAGAATACAAGTTATTGACTAGATCAACTTTAACTAACTGTTCGTTACAGTATATTTGCTAGATAAGGTATTGTATGGCTTTTATACCTTTGTTTGCGTGCATGGATTCTAATGTATTGACGTCTCTTTCTACTAGAAGATATACAAAGAGAAATATATGAATGAAGTGGATCATTAGTAACTGATAAGATAACAACTGCCAGAAGTTTGCAAGATTTTAAAGTGTGAGATAATTAACAACAGACTGTCGATCAATGAGAGACAAGAACTTATTCATTTCAAGAGAGTGAAGTACAGCGGTAGAAATCTATGGGCATACGGTGAGACCAACCACATACTTAACCAAAAGTATTTACTGAGGAAGATGGCAGATCATGCTTAAAAAATGAAAGTAAAGAGAAGAAAGGACTACTTAAACCTTTGTTAATTAAATTCAGTTATTTATTTACTCTGACAAAATGGCTTACATCGAGTCACGAAACGTAAGAAATACAATTTCTCTACTCATTGGGATATAACAAAAAATATATTTATTATCAACTTTTTATCCAATGTTCAATTTGTTTAAGACTATCATGTCCAACCTTGGCATTGTTGATATCATGAGTTTATTTTTTAGGAAACAAATAAAAATTTAATATAACATTGATGAGTTCTTCACGTATCTCAGCTTGAAAGGAAAAACAAAGAGTGTCCCGTTGACAGCCCTATCATAAACCATAGATATACGCAAAACACACGCTTAAATAATTAGCGAAAAACATCCAATAAGTTTTAGAAAACGCTATTCAGTAATTTTCATGAATTACTCAGATGATTAAACGTATATACTTTTATTAATAATGCTTAATGACAACGTTCCTAACGTAACAACCAAAGAGGTCATCGAAAATAGTTATTGCCAATGCATTAGTTTACAGTATAGAAGCAGTAAAAGTGAAAACTTTGAAAAACGTTACTTCGCTACATGTCAAACTTGCAGATAAAGACACTAATCAGACCACATCCGCGGTTTCTTTCGACTACCCTAAACCAACTAACATCCCAACATGGTGCACGTCATATCGAGTTATTTAGACTAGCAACTACATGATAACTTGGTCAACGGGATTCCAGTAGCACTAAAAGACCAGGTAAAAATGATATTGATTACCATAAGTATTAATCAATGCTAAATATCACAGTTCTACAAGAAGTCAGTCGTAACTGAATGCTAACGTCTCAGATTATGAAGTTGGGTGACACGGGTTTGAATTCATGAGGTAAAACAGTCCATTCAACATTATAGACATATCTTTCCCAAGCGTACCAAAAAACACAAAACCTTATTTCACACTTTTTTGCTGAATATCGCCAACCACCAAGCATCGAAAATAAAATAACCAGTAATATTATAATAAAGATAACCAAACCTAATAAATGTGTTGGTGTGACTTACTCTAGCTTTAGCATTTACCGATGCACCATGATAGATAAGTGTTTCAGCAACACTAACTTGTCGATTACGTACAGCTAAATGTAATGCTGTTTCACAACGCATTGTAGCTTGATTCACATTCGCACCATGTTGTATTAATAACTGAACAATTTCTGGACCACCAATAAATGCTGCCACATGTAACGGAGATAGGCCAGACTATGTTAAATCATTGTAAAGAAATCCAACAAAAAAATTACTTTTTTAAATAAGCCAATAGTGATAAAAACAAATCAACAGACTCATAATTTATTACTACCTTTAAACTAACATCAAAATAGTTCTGTCAACACAGGTAATATGTTCTTGTTCAAAGAAGGAATTGAGTATAAGCGATTTATGAGCAGAGGCAGTCAATAACATGGAACATATTATATACATGTATCGGTTCAAGTTGTCACACAATACAATATAGATAAAACAAGATGAAAATATCATGGCGAATCCCAGAGTAGTAGATAGAGAAGTAGTATCAATAATAGTAGAATACATTAGACATAAGATAATAAGATTCAAGAAGAATGAAATGGTAGCATAAACGTGTAAGGTAGTTTCTAAACTCAAGCTTTAGTGAGATACAAAAAGTGAATATATTTGTGCAATTGCAACCGATCCTCAGCCATGTGGCCTACTTATCAACACAGAGTGATCCAGAAGTCAATAACTTCATGGAATGATATTATACCGTCATCTATAATCAAATACTAGTAACCTATAAATACCCTGTTATAAAATGGCCATAAAGTTTCACAGTCGTACAGTAGAACAGTACAAGTTGCAGCACAGAACAGCTACTTCGGTTATGAGTACTAAAGTGAATAACAATTTACATTCAGGACTGCGTAGTAAGTGCCTTCAATCTCTTAATTAACCATGATAGATGAGTTCGAATGTAAAAAAGTGAAGCCTTCATTAACTGTGAACATATCAACGGAATAAATTATTTGCAAGAAAAAATTGTATACAGACAACGGATATATATTTTTAAATGAAAACATTTAAATCGCATTCGGTTTGTTACTAATTTCCAGTCTATTCACAAATTTTTTTCTCGAATTCAATACAAAAATCACTAGATTAAAAAAGTAATGATGAATACACATTACACATATTACCGCAAATGGTATAATCAACATTCATAGTATCTTATGGTGACTTTTATGAAAGGCCATTCCCTAAATGATGTCTGGTCGATTACTGGACGACTATGAAACCCCACGTAAAGATTAAGTATAAGGTAAACAATAACACAAAAACAGTTGAGATTATTTTCCTTTTAAACAAAATTGAAGTAGACACCAGAATCATTGAGTTCATTTGGATAATCTAGCATACAATATTAGGTGAGGAAATGTGTGCTATATTGAGATTTGAATAAAGTCAATAAATGTAAACCATTATATTTCGATTCACTGACTCACTGATGTGTTATACGTGTTGGTTTAATTGAAAATCGACATAAACCAACATGTATATGTGTGCACTTTTGTCAAATTCCGAAAATGATGAAGAGATAGTGTTTTAGTAAACTACAGTGACAAGAAAACTGTTTAACTATTTACTCAATCAGTTGGGAATCAATGTAATATATGATAATACGTACTTTTTACAATCGAAGTGTAAAGTACGGTTGCAAAACTTCACAGGAACATGTATCTACAATGTTCAGATGTCATGAATAACCGTCAAGAATAGTGTGTATATCGTTAGCTAACTGAATGATGGCAATAATATAGTAGATAAGTGATGACTATTCGAGTAAAATGAACTCGTGATAAAACGATGCATACTAATCAAATACAGTTTCCTTTCATTCCACAAGACACTAAATTATAAACAGACCACCTTTCGTTTTCCACTTAGTCCCAGCATCGGCAAATAAAGCACTATATGAAAAATTGTACAAACTTCGATCAAACCACTGAAAGTTATTCTAAAGATTACTGAACCAAGCAGTTTAAAAGATCGTCTACAAATTACAATATAATTCAGTAGTGACCGTGATCGTAAAATGGATCTATAAACTTAATACGATGTTTAGCGTATTAATATTTGAAATGCATTTGTTGATGCTCACTGATTGTTAATTTCCTATCTCTACCCAATACTATTATTACACGACGGATAGAGTATACATCCTTGTCAGGATGTACGATGATAAACCACTGACAGGTATGGCCAAATGAAAATATAAGATCAATTCATTAAGTCATAGACCGTTGGACTGATTTAATAAACACGATACATGGTTCGATACGTTGTGTGTGCTTTAAAACCATATTAACTCAGATGCATTCATTTTCTTATCATGATTTTTAAGCATTCTTTCATGCACAACTTTTCATTGTCCTTTTGAACAATATTTTCAATATTCAATCATTCTCATTATCCTCGTAATTAATGGAATAACTTACACTAATCCAATATATGATGATAATGGCACAGAACTTACTTCAGTAGTCATATTGATTTGTGCATCATACTGAAGAAGTAGTTCAATAACTCGAATTTTTTGTTTTTTACAAGCAATATGTAATGGAGTAAAACCATTCTGTAAAAACAAAATATATACAAATAAATGAAAGTAATTTAATAGATGTAAAAAGTAAGTATATATATAAATATTGTTAACACGATATGAAAATTAGACCAGTACGAACTGATTAACAAAGAAATATGATCAGTACGGGGATTTGAGGAGATTGCAGTATTTTCACTGTTGAATTCATGAGTCGATCTAAGCTAAACCACTATTGAACACCTGGAAGCAATGAAAGGTCGTTTCGTCCTAGTATGGGATTTCTCAGCAGTGTGTATCCGCCACCCCGCACGTGGGAATCGAACCCAGGATTTAGGATCTAACTTAATATTTTGTCTTTCTAAACTAGAATAAATTTGATGAAATCAGTAACCTTAAAACAATAAAAACAACATAAAAGTTTACATAATAATGAATTTGGTTACTGAGCAAGTCATTCTGTGAGTAAGCTTTCTGCAAGTAATATTTAATATTTATAAGTTTGTAAAAATTATTAGTTAATGGAAATTTTTCATTAGACTACTGGGTAACTTATTGGTGCTTTAAGAGATATTTAGGCACTGTGATTTCAAGAGCCGATGTAAACATCACTGTTAAGGATATTGTAAGCATATTCAGCTGATGATCGTTATGTAGAATGAAACATGTCTTGAAATTTTACCATTATTTATATTGTAGGTTAGGACTAATGACTACTGTTGTTAATTACTAAAATGAATAAATGGGATCTTAGACGAAAGATAAATGCAGTGATACGATAAAGGTGAGCGATAATTATTTATTAAACCAGATTACTGACTTATAGGTACAAATGAATTGGCAACTAAAATCAGATCATTGGTCAGAGGAGTAAGTTTGTTATCCAAATAGAATAGTACCCTTATATACAAAGAATTATATATAAAAATAAACATGATCATCAAATATCATAAACGACTGAAGGATGTCAGCTCACTAGGTCACTACTCGCGCAGCAATGAATCCATATGTCGGTTTAATTCTTGATCATTACATCAAGTCACAGATACAAAGTGTTTATTATTGTTCATGATTTAGAAAAGGTGGAAATATACAAAAAAAAAACTAAACATATATACCTTTTACAATCTAGAAAAAAGAACGCGTGAAAGTAAACTGTAGTAAATCAGTGTTACGTAAAATAAAAAGCCTACCAAAGCACGTGCATTCACATCACATCCATTGTCTAAGAGTATACGAGCCACTTCTGTATTACCACAATGAGCGGCCACATGTAATGGAGTCAAAGAATCCTAAAGTAAAAATTATGGGATGTAAACAAACAGAAAAAAAGTTTTAATAAAAAACAAATTGACGGTATATACAGTTTAGTTTGTTTTACACTAATAAACTTAAATTTAAAAGTCTATGGACTCATGGATTGATTTGTATGATAAGCATGTTTGTTCTGAACTTGTAGTTATGATTATGATAGGCATTTGTCAAACATATGTCGGCTAGAAACAAGATGCAAAAAATTTAACAGAGAACTATTTATGTAAATTTATTCAAAAACTGGTTCATAATATTCGTAAGTCATCTTTCTTTCTATTAAATGTTGTTATATATTCTTTCTATTAGGAAATCATAGCTATTTAACTTTATGTTCAAAAAAAAACACTCAATTATTACTTGCGATCCAATATGAAGCCCCAAAATGCTCTGAAATGACCAAGGTTGGGGAGAGTCCACTCTCTCAACCGAAATACTCTCATATGGTCATCCATATACAGCCACTCTCAAGGAAGTCCTACTTACTGCATTCTCGCGGTAAGGGTGTTATTCACAAACCTAAGAAGATGAAAAGCGAATAACCGGTGCTTTAACCGGGTTGGTGGGTACGGAGAACCCATTTAAGGAAGTTGGAAACACTGACTTCAAACCAATCATACACATGAGCTCCACGATCTTGAGAGAACAAATGGCGTATGAACCTACTGTTGGTCACCCGCTGTCATGGAACTTCATATCCTAAAGTTGCCCCACTACCCTGTGGATTACACCTCTAGGTCAAAGGCTCGAGTGGCCCCCTGAGAAAACCACTTGCTTCAGTTTCGCCGACCGGATAGTGTCCCAGTCCAAACAGATATATTCAATGGCTACCACTCGTGGTGAATTTAACCACTGAGTTAGTAGACTAATTAGTTTGGGCGAACTCGCAAGAATGTCTCATTTACACATAGAGCCTAATTAACCGACCATAAACAAAACAGTTTAATAAACATATAAACATTTGATTCAATCGGTTGCATCACAAGAGCTTAAAACTAATCTATCTTAGGATTTGACCAATACATCTACATCTACAAATTACCACAAGACGGGTCCAATTATTCTAATTCCTGACAAACATTGTGTATTTGTCTAATCGTTAAATGTTCATTAAAAAGACTAAACAAAATAATTATTAATGTATTTTTTAAAAAAGCATAACAAACTATAAATTAAAATTTAATTACAAATTGAAGGTCATCACTATGGAAGTCATTAATTACAATTAATTTTGTCAAATTACTTTTTTTTTAAAAAAAATTACAAACATTATTATCAGCGTAGAATACGCAGTATATACACAAAAAGTGTATTCAAACAACATGTTTTTATTTTCAATATGCTGCAAAGAAGTGTGTGTGCTATTAAAAGTTTAACTAGAAAATCATTAGTACACACATAGATAAACACGTATATGCAGTTCTCGGGATTAGTCAGATTATTATTAATCGAGTCAGTTAGTCATCTACAACTCAGGACCAAGCACATGTATGCATCACTCCAATTTGCCACATCTCATTAGCACAACAGAATGAACACTAAATTTATAAAAGTTAGTTAAATGGTAGTAACATAAAAAAGATAGCATATGATGATATGATGCAGGGAGAAGGAATTAGATCGTAGAAATAAAGGTATAAAGTCATTTTAATCTCACGGTTTAAGCGAAGACAAGGAATGTATACACCTACGCTATTGTGATCGATTCTGAGCCATTTCACCCAGAGTCTGAGATTATCCGCAACACTATCGATCTTCATTGTTATGTATTTATTTAAAACACATAAACGCTGGTATAAGGAAGCACGAAATACATATAAGCGCCACACCACCATTATATTTGTGTGAGGGATGAGAATAATGTCCAGACACACAAATCGATGAAGGTGATAAATGCTTAGAAACATTAAATCAGGCTCCGAACACGATGAAACACTAATGTAACCTAAATTTAGGTTGATAAGAAGCCTTGTCAGTGATCATGAGGAGTGGTGGGCAACAAAAACAAGAGATGGAATAGACGGCGGTGATAGGTTACATTAAACAACAAAATCAGACTCATTAAGGAAACAGTTGTTGGGTAACCATGTTGTATCATTAGCCTTCACACCTAAAAGGTGTCTAGAAACCAAATGCATGAATCCATATTTGGCAAAAGAACTTTAAAAAATACATTTTTAAAAAGACATCTCGAAACAATCACTGATTGTCCTCTGTCCGATTACCAATGCACAGAAAAAAATCGTTTTAACGTAAAACACTACATTTTCTAAAAATAATCTCATACACAAAAAATGTTTGAATTCATTGCATCAGAAAGATATATTTAAAAAAGTGTGAGACATAAAAATAATACATTAAACTTTCAATGAGATCAAGAGTCGAACAAAAACACTTAATTGATACCTTCGGATATTTCTTTTTAGCATTCATTTGCAGATCCAAATGAAAATTTCTATCCTGCTTTACTTAATAGATGGTTTGTAAAGTCAACAAGTTGAACAATAAATATAATTAACATTATTGTTATTGGTGATGTAATAAACATTTTGACTATGTAGGAAAATAAACAAACACAATAACAAAAATAATAACTTACTCCTGTTCTATCAGCTACACTAGCACCACGCAGAATCAACACACGAGCAACTTCTTCATTATTACCTTGTGCTGCCATATGCAATGGAGTTAATCCATTCTAGTAGATGAAATAATAATAATAATAATAATAATAATAATAATAGTAAAAGGAATGTTTATACAGATAAATAAACAACCCAAAGTGATTTACAACAAAGTAAGTCGCAAGATTTGATCTGACAATATCACGGAAATTGTTTATTGTATTATATGAGATATGAATTCACAGTATGATCAATATCTAAGCAAATTATGTAACACTGTCAAGCTGACTTCGGTAGACTCAGTGACAGCCTGAGATTAATGTGAAAATTATAGACGATGCGTAAAATACATGTATATAATGATTGAGAAGTTGATCTAATCCGAAAACATAAGTGCAAAAATCACTAGCTGAAGTTTTTTCAAGGTTACAAAGTAAAAACCGAAAGAATTAAAGATAACTGCTCCAATTAAAGGCCATTTTCTATTCACGAAGAGTGACAGAGTAAAAATCAAGTTTAAAGCGTTGATAAAATAGCATACAGAGCCTATTACTTGATACAAGACACAATTAGCCGTCATTTAACATGGAAGTCACCCTTTTTGAGAAATTTTATTCAAACAATAAACCTTGATCCATTATTCGTTACGTATAGCTTGAGTGCCACAACATGAAGTTGCCGAAAGTAAAAAATAAAGACCAAAGTTTGGATCTGATTCACAATTATGGAATCTGGAATGATTTATCCATCAAGCTACTTAATTGATACGTTCTACATGAAAATATCCTAATAAAAAATTCGTCTGTTTACTACAAAAACTAAAACCATATTATTTAGCTCTTGACGATGAATTCAACCTTTTTACATTTTTTATGTACAAACTAAGAAACTGAAACAAATCATTGAGCAACATGTTTAAAATCACGTGTACTGTTAAAATTGCTGATCCATTGAACCAATATTCAACTAAGTTGGTCCTATAATTGACTTTGCTAATAATATAAATCATGACTGTTATATAGATGAACAAGGATTATTACAACTCCTCACCAATGAACACATTCTACGGTGCAATAAAACATTTAACGAAAATTAATCCTCATATGTACACAACATTTACTGAGTTTAAAGTTTCAAATGGCTAATTTATTCCAATATCTTTGTGTTTGAAATAAGGTATTCAGTCTCAATAGGCAGTGTCGATGATATGTTTAGGTGGTTAAGAAACAACACATAGCTGCAAGAAGTGTTAGTAAAAAAGCCTTGAATTATTCCTTTTGAGATTTTGTTTATTAAAACGTTTCTATATCCATCGATTATGCATAAACGCCGAAGAAAAACACTAGCACACCTACTGCTACTATTACTACTACTAAGAGTCACAATATACACTATACAGAGAAAAGCTAGAATATAATGCAAAATGTAAGTAAATTACTAATAATTCCGGTGAGACTACTATTTTTGGACGAACTAATCAGATATAGAATAACGGACCTTGGATTTTGGTGCGAAATTCATTTATCCATTCGGCTGAATAACGTTTGAGCATTTTAGCTAATGTCAGCTCGTGATGAAAACCCTAACCATCAACAGTAAATCTTAATCCTAAATCCTCAAACTGGTTTATAACCCTCGTTTAATCCTCGTGAATAAGTGGACATTCTCAAGGTCATTTTAGCGCCGCTCTAAGGTCATCCACGAATACTATTCTCACCACATATAAGAACTCTCGTCTAAATTAGAGCGAATAGTTTCACAGTATTTGAGCGCCGAGTTGATGTAAGACATTAAATAGGAATAATATATTTGTAAAATCTCAGCGAATGAATTTGTAGTAAATCCAACGTTGATTGGATGACCTATTCAGTGTACAATGAAACGAAGAACCGTGTACCTATTTATATTCGATAATTTTGATGTTTGATTATAATTCCTTGAAAAAGCTTGGACCAGATTGCCAGGCGAAACGTTGGATTTACTACAAATTCATTCGCTGAGATTTTACAAATATATTATTCCTATTTAATATTCTCACCATAATTTCTACAAATGTAAAAATTCACAGAAAATAAGATTTAATTTAATAGAATCCCTATCACATAACGTAACACTAGCAAAATAGTAATTTCGCTTCATAGACGCTAGCAACTGAGTTATCATCAATCAGTAATTCCTTTTTTCTATTTTTCAACGTAATGTAGTGATTGAAGATATCGGACATTAGAAGTGGCTATTTCAGACGACATTATGGAGAAATTGTTTTCTGAATCAATTGATCATGTCACAGTAATAACCAATAAAATGACGTCAGCTGGGTCAAATCACCAACTCTTCTGCAGAATTAATATTTAATATACGTTAGGGATAGACCGAAATAAAAATGTTGTGCGGTTTCATGTTGCTGTTACCAGTAAAGGCGAACTCGGATGGCCGATATAACTAGTTCACCGACGACTGGTTTCACACCAAAGGTTTATAGAGATAATGATAACATACCCTTGTTTTAGCTGAGGGATTTGCACCAGCACCCATCAACAATGAAGCTAATTCTGCATGACCAGATCTAGCAGCACAATGTAATGGTGTTAAACCATCACGTGTACGACAATCGACTAAGGCATTCGAATTCAAAAGTAGTTGGACCATTCCACCACGACCCCACTTAGCAGCCACGTGTAATGGTGTGATATTATTCTATCAATAACAAAAAGAAATAAAAAACGGATGAATAGTTTGAAGGCGAGAAGAAGACTTACCAAAAGGTCAGCTATCACAATTTTAAGTTTCCGTGTTTACATATGCCCACGTTAACTGTAAATAATTTTGAACTGAATACAGACACATAGTAAAAGGAAGTGTACTTTTCGATAGCGTCCACCTACAGACATAAGTAGCAAATGCTTTTCTACACTAATACTCCAGAGGATATGTTACTCTAGATTCAACCACTAGGTAACAGGTTCAAACTCCATTTCAAGTACTATAATTCACTTCACGTTCAAATACACCTATTACTCCTAGTTGAGAAGCAAAGACTGCGATTAGGATTCTTTAACCTACTCTGATCCTTGCCTTCACAACCACATCAGACACCCTTGTTTATCGATGACGCTGATAAGGTACTCGAAAGTTTATATCTCTTCCACAGATTTTCCATCAATTATGACTTAGTTGGTGCTCATTGTATTGTATTTCATCATCTTGCTTTTCCTTGTGAATGTTAAGACCTACTGTTGAGGAGGCTGCTGCTACACTCGCTGTCTTCACCTGCCTTTGTTGCTGTGTATGGGATAGAAGAGCTAGATCGTTAGCGAATTTCAAATCGTCTAGTTGCATCCAAGCTGTCCATCGTATTCCATGCTTCCCCCCAGATGTCGAGGTCTTCGTAATCCAGTCAACCACCAGAAGTGAAAATGCGAGAGTTAGCAGCCTTGTCTGACACTGATCTTCACTTGAAATGCATTTGCAGGCTGTCCTCCTTGTATGACTTTACAGTGTAGTCCGTCGTAGGAATTCCGCATGTTGGTGACGATCTTCTCAGGCGCACTATGGTATCGAAGAAGATCCCATAAGGTCCTCCCACCTACGCTGTCAAACGTTTTTTCATAGTCAAGGAATTCGATGTATAGTGGTGAGCTCCATTCAACTGATTGTTCAACAATGATCCGTAAGTAGTAAGGAGTATCCCAATTAGTGAGGTTCAAAGTTCGATACAAAACTTTACTTAGTAAACGACTGAGTGATTTTATCAGAACACCAGCTCAAGAAAATTGGATAATCAAAATGCATTCATAAATATAAGTCGTCAAAATATTTAAACTAATCAAATCTAATTTTAGCTAATCTATGAACTTGATAAACATTACAATTAATCACTACGATTTTACTCAAATATTGATTAAACTTATGCAGAGAATTTTAACATATATATCACCTAATTAAAAGCCATAAACTACCTGGAATTTATTTATTAACCTAAAAATTCTTTGTCATGATGGTATTCATTTTATTTATCAGTAATAGGCAAAAAGGTGCACAAAGCTATGTATCGGATTAAGTTGCCAAACAACATCAATACAAAAGTGAAATGAAATTATCAAGTCAAAGTTGAGATAACAGTGTCAGAAATCGAAAACAAGACCTTCGAGAATATATTTTTTGGTGACTGAGCACCTATCAGGTCATATATCCGAAATCAGTCAATTCACGACATGGCTATCGATTATTAAGTCTCCAAATATGATTTATTATGAAGAAATAAATATTGTGTGAGATTATGTATTGATTTAATGTGACTTTTGCTCGCTATAACATACTTTTGTATCAAATGTTGGTACGTAATAGTCAAGGGGTTATGGAAGAATGGGAGGATGAAAATAATATACGAGTCAGAATTGTGAAAGATAATTATTCACTTGACAGATATGAAGAAAAACGAAAAACATAAAGGTCATAATAGGAACTTAGTATCAATTAAAAAATTGTGATTTCTCATTCATTCAGTTTAAAATGCGTTTGTATTAATCTTGATTGAATTTTGGTCAGTATGACAAATTCTTTAACCCATAATCAATGAAACAGAATCGGTATATGACTGAATGTATTCAAATGACTAACAATCTATTTTTAACAATAAATCATTGTTACAAGATTGTTATTCAAATAGCTGGAGGTATAAAAGGTAAAGTTGTGGTATCCCAGTATTGAACTTTAGTTGCGAGTTATCACCTTGCTGAGGGGGGAAGTTGGAGAATTTTGATGATTTGATGAGACAAAACTTTCGATTGTTTGGACCAATGAATAGAATTTCAATCGGTAGATGAACGCATTGATATGATGTGGTCGAGTGATGGTTACTCATGAAACCGTACTATTGATTTAAGCCTCAGAATGATTAGAAATCAAAAGTAAGACCACTAACCAAGCGAACAGGTGGTTTTGTGTAATAATATAAAATATATATACAGAATATGAACACAAGCCAGTACACACACTTCTTGAGCTTTGTACACATTTATCATAAGAGAAACCTTGCTAGAAGTCTTGCAAATAGAGCTAAAAATATATGCTCAGATGACACTATAAAAAATGAACCAAAGTTTATTTATAATATGTTAATTGAAGTGGATTATTCACAAAGTTTTCTGAAGAAACATTTGCACCTAATCAAAAGGAAGATAAAAACATCAACGGTTAGTAAGAAACCTCCCTTCCTGAAACTACGATTCCACGGAAATATAGATGATGATGTGCTACGAGATAGATTGGTCAGAGCAAAGGAGAAGACGTTTAGTGCGGCTAACCTCTGTCTACTGTTTTCCATCTGACCTATGGTGATCCCTCAAATAAAAGATCAGTTACATAGTTTTGTCACATTCATTTGCATCTATGAATTCAGCTGCTCCTGCTGAGAAAGATATGTTGGGCGCACAACCAGACAAATGAGCCAAGGAGTTAGTGAACACCTCCCTCCGTGGCTAGAAAAGAGTATTGTCAAAAAATATGCATCTCTGTGTCTATCACACTTGATCGGTAACGATCATGTAGTAATTAAAAGAAGATCATTCAAAGTGATGTATCATATTCCTACTATTTTTCATTTTGAGGTTCGACCTCCTCTCTTACACATAACAGAAGCCATATGGATTTAAGCTAACAACCCAAGTCTTGTATTTATAGGAAATCTGTAACACTTTTATCTCTTCCTTGGCTGAATTAGCCTTGATAAAAGATTTCAGTTACTATTATCATTCCATACTCTTTGTTCGTTTACCTCCCCCCCTTTTTTTAAATATACACTTCACTGTCCAATCGTATAATTTTTAAGTGAGTGTTATTTCAGTGTCAGTTATTTACTTATTTCCCACTATGTAACATTGATTCAAGCCTTTATTATTCTTATCACAACTAGTACATTGTCATCACACTTCCAATTTGTACTTTTTACTTATTATGCTTATCTATTCCACTGGTATCACTGATCCATAATCTGTCTTGATTGGTTTAATAATTTCACATATGCATTGAAATGATAAAGACTGATGAGGGTCGAATAGAGTGAGATGAAATATCATGTACAAAACAATGAATAAACTGAAACAAGTTAATAATCTTCATCGAAAACAAATATTACGAAAGGCTAGTCAGTGATAATGACAAATAGACATCTCAGGATATTATAAATGATTAATTATTACCAAAACCGATTTGTAGAACCAGATATAAAACCAATAATCTCCTTGGCTTGGAAGTTTACATCTGCCCCACGTTCAATAAGTACACGTGCTACGGTCACGTTACCAAAATGAGCAGCAGTATGTAGTGGAGTGAAACCAGGCTTAATGAGGAGAGAAAAAAGAGAAAATAATTCGATGATAAAAATAATTTATTTTACTATATTATCAAAATATGGTAGCGTTCTCAACAATATGATACATGTGTTCGCAAAGAAGTGGACAATCAGTTACAAACACTGTCTGAAGAAGGGAAACAGTCCAAATTTGAAATAAATCATGTGAACTGATACATTTGCTCAGTAGTGCTAGACAAGTGAATAATTCAATACACATAACTAGAGAATCATACAAAGCATTATTGTTGCTATATTCGTAACCTATTCGAAAAGTCAATATTTCAACTGATGAATCAGTGTAATGAATAAATTATGGGCTTTAATAACACATTTATTAGTTAAAATTATTATCGATATAATTTCGGGCTACAAACTTTACACTTGATTAACACATTAGGCATAAATAACCAACCGAATTTCTTAGCTTGAAATAAAAAAATACCTATCATAGTTCGAAATAAAAATGAAACGATGTGACTATCAGAAACTATGATTTAAGTTACAAACCCAAAATCCGGCAGTAAGTGGCTCGTTTAACAAACCAACAAATATCAGTTATTGTAAGTTACATTAAGTATCGATAAATTACATTCATATAAATAACATAAAAATATATTTCGTTTTAAAAGATTTCTTTAAAAAGTCTGAAATGATAGATAGCAACTGAGCTCCAGATAGACAAGTTTCAGTTTCTATTGATTGGTGAATTACCTATAAAACTTTAGACCTACAATAATTCGCGTTATCTATTTTGTGCCCGTTTACTAGGGCGTTCTGTTATAGCAATCCAGTTTTCGTGGTTAATCATTGTCTATTTACATCAACTTGGGCGATCGACAGTGGGTGTAAATAATTCATACAATTTTCAGCAGTCTCGAATTTATAGTAAGATTACAAAAACTTTATTAGTGAACTAAATCTATATGTATTTGTTGGGACCAGGTAATGATAAAACATCTATGAAATCCAAAGGTCACATACTTCATTAAGGTCATGTACAGAATTATCGAGCATAGGGCAAAAGCCAAAATAAACAAAAATTATGTGACCTTAGACGACCTTATAAATATGGGTCGTCTTTTTTTAATAAAAAAACCCAAACATATGATGATAATCGTAGGTTAATACATAACATCAAGTTTCACTGAACAATAGTCATGAAAGCTTCTCAGTAAGTCGAATACACCCATTAAATCGCAGAACAATTAGTTTGGAAAATGAAATCCATACAAGAACTTCAATATTACAATCGCATATACATGTGATAAATTAAGACCCGAACAACAAACTAAGTGTTTATTAAGAGTTGATTTTATGGGATCTTGTTCAGTTTGTTAGTTATATTCGTTGCAAAAGCACTGAATAGCCGTTTTGTCCTAGTGTAGGACTCTCTAAAAGTATGTCCCTCAGTTTTTTCAATGGTAACCTAAGGTCATCTAACGACGAATACCACATACAAAGATTGCGTGTTTGCGAGACTATTAAACCGGTCTCAAGTGAATAACAGTGAATGTCATTAAACCAAAAACTCAAAATAAAAATCACATACTGATAATCAAGAAATCTAAATAGGAAAATAATAGAAGATATATCATAGAACAACTATTAAAAAAATGAAATCGTTAAAAAGGATTACTTTGTTCTATTCAAAAAAGAAACTGGAATGAAACAATTGTTCAATATGTAACTGATTCCCTCAATTAAAACCTAAGGGCTGTGGTGTAGACCATCTCTACTCGTATAAACTAGTTGTCTGATACAATTTTGATGTAAGGTTGAACCTATTCCAAACGAAACCATATTGTATAATATTGAGATAAATAATGAAGACAATATAATACAAGAAGTAGTAGGGAGGAATAAATTTTTTTCTGACAGGTATCAGGTGATTAACCATGAAACGGAAATTCTTATGTACTAATATATATATATATATATATATATATATATATATATATCATTTACACTTTTCACAGTTTGGGAAAGCATTGTGAAGTGTGTAACCTAAAAAACTTATAAGAATACAAGGAAGCAATAAAAGAAAAAAACGCTAAGAAAAGATAATTGAGACTAAAAATGATAAATTTAACACACAGCAACCAATTTTAATCATATCACTGGTTCCTGCTCTATCAAATGTAGAGAAATTATCTATTTAATTTTATACAACTTGGTTTATTTGCAAAGGTTGGTATTTTCCTGTTGTTGATGTTACACGACGGGACATAGGTTCATCCAGCTGGTGAATCCCAAATAGGACGAAAAGCATTCCCGATATTCCACACCTAGCCGCCAACCAAGTTTGAAAAAATTCGATTTAATTTAACTTAATAGCCAAGAGTATAAGTTTATTTACTCAGCCTTAAGTCGCAAAATTCCTATCAGGTCAACTGATGCACTATCTCGGTTCACCAACAGTAAATTAGACAGAAACGGAGGTCAAACCTAAGAGCTGATTATGCACCAGCCAGTATATCAATCCAAAAATCCCTTTAAAAAATTACAAGTCATGAAATGGAATCAAATTCTTTAATACACAACCAAATTGAACAAAAACATTAGTAATGGATTATGTAATAAAAAACCAAACGTAAATCCAAAAAGCAAAACAATCACATTGGGAAAGAAAGTCATAAATCAAAAGTAATTTCAATACAATTAGACATCTATCATAAATAAGACTCTCAAACCAAACAGTTTTATAGTAGGTAGAGACAAATAATAATAATTGCATTAACCATAATTCACCGGAAATTCCTCATATAAATCTCAATTTAATATAATGTGTAACCAGCTCTGAGTCATACGTTCCATGTATGGAGGAATGAATAATGTTATTATCTAGAGTGAAAGTAGGCAGAGTCGGATTTTGATTTTTCATTCAGTGATTTATGCCCATTAAGTTATGGCTTTATTTTTTAATGTAGCTATTATCAATTATGTTATTGATTGTATAAGTGTTACATTAGAAGTGAAATAAACAGACAGAATGAATTTTACACACGAACTTGGTCAGAAAGAGTTGTTACACTTAGAAGATACTTTTTAACAGTTATTACACAGTAAGAATACCAATCGATACTGGACAACAGAATTGTTTACAAAAAGAATTTCGTATCATTAAAAAGCCATCTGTTAAAATTAAGCAAAATGAAATAGTGCATGCATTGTCTAGATAATCACAAACATAGAAAAATAGTAGCTAGTTTAATCAGATAACAGTCTATGAAACTGAGTTTATTATTGTAAGCCAATAATATACGTAAGATATTATTTTATTTGCTTTGCATTACTATTGGACTTACATATTTAGCAGAAAAATCGCAAAAGTAAAGAAATTCCTTTTTTAATTTAAGTTCTTTTTTTTTAAAAAAATGGATAGAAAACTGTGATGTTTACATTAAACTATTTGATAAATGTGCGTCAAAGATTATGATGCACTGAACAGTTGTTTCGTCTTAATTTGGGACTTATAAATAGTCGGGCCTCCAGCCCGATCGGCGATTAAACCCAAGGTCACAAAGCCTCGTGGCTAACGTGATGACGTTAGAGCACTGAGTCGAAAGCAAAAAGCCTACATTATTTCGAAGTTCAATTCGCGATGTAGCACGACAATCATCAGTGAGTAGCTGCATCACACCACATTGTTAAACTCCACTAGTCATAGCTTATCAGGAGAACTTTCTGATTATGTTGTTAAGTTGGTCACTAGTGTCCACATTATAATCAATAAAGTTAGGGGAGTTCGTGATACAGTTATTCGCTACATGTACTCAAATACTTATTAGGATTTATGGGGAAGCTATATAATGTAAGCTACATGTATCTCATTTACTACAGGTTGCATCTTAACAGCATTAAAACCAAGGTTATTAGGAACCAAGCCCTTCCAACCCTTATACAAGCATTGGTAATTAAATTCTGGAAAGAAAACAGTAAAACTTACTTGAGATTGGTGATTCACATTAACTTCTGCATTGTTCAGTAACAAGCTCACAGCATTAGCATCATCTTTTCGTGCTGCAATATGTAGAGCTGGCAAACCACCTCGACTACGCGAATCTCTTTCTAGAAGATGTGCCACAACACGATCATGTCCTTGTTGTAAGGCTATTGCTAAAGGAGTAAAACCATCCTGTAGAAGAAAAAATGACAACGAACAACAATGTAATCGATCACAGTCATTACAACGTAATAGTTATTGATGAGGGAATTTAGTGAACGAGTAATCTTTAATTTTAAACAGAATGGAATATTCACTTATGTTGTACTCATAACCCACCTCCGCGTTCACCTTTTCCTAATTAGTTGCTTTAATGTAATTCACTAACCAAGTACTCATTTGTGTATTTGGCACTAAACGGCATTATATGAGGGGCTAGAGATATTACATGACTGCTTAAACTGAAGTGGCAGCAAGTCTGAACCTGTAACTCACTGATTGAAAGGCAACTAGCTTAACTATTAACTACCTCTGTATCACTTTATCTACTAACATTTTATTTTCTCATATGTATTCAACAGTCAATGACAGGTTATATATGTGGTAGAGTTGTATCAAAGCTTCGTTGTAAAAATCTTGTCTTTTTGTAATTAATGTGTTCTTTCAAGGACTTCTTAAAGATTTGATATGCTTATTTCCAACTGCGAAAACATTGCAATCTATCTTCATGATTCAGATTTCTTTAAGCTTAGTAATTACAAATAATAACTATATACTAAGACGCTGTTATAAGAGGCCTGCAATTTTATGTGACATTAAATATCACAAAACAGAAATTCTGCAGTTGGGATAATTTTTTCTTCACTATCTATCATGTGTAAAAACGACAGACGAATATATTATGGTTTATGCATCTTATATACGGTAGGTGGAAAAATTTATTGGTAGCAGTTATTCTGATAGAAAACTCATGATTTAAGATGGGTGGCAGATACTGACTACTAAAAAGACTTATGAATGGTGTTAGTGGGATATAGATTGGATTAAGCATGTTTTATGCATGATGGTGTTGCTGCGCGCTGATTGATTAATTTTAAACCGATCAGCCCGGGCATATTATTGCAGAAAAATCTATAAGCTTCTTATGCATATACTATAAATATATGAACATTATTTAAACTATTGATTGCTGATTGCTGTTCACTTATCATTATTATTTTGAATACAATTTCATTCATGTTCAACGTGTTCTGATTTTGGGGGTCTTGTCGAGTGTCATCGTATAAGAATACTAAGCAATAGGAATAGCTGGGTCGTTTATATAGCAAAAATACAATTATAACACTCCTCGAATAACATCTTCAAACCCTAACTTTACGGATTACTGCTTATACTCTTACTACCTCTACCACTATGGAATTTGAATCGACAACTGCATCTCTGTGCTGATGTGGTATGGCAACTCGAACTGATGTACCTACGTACGAAGTTCTACGTTGTGACTGACTGACTGACTCACTGTCATTGACGTTGAGGTGGGAAATCGCATAACATAATTCTAAAAGAAAGATCAATCAATATGACAAAGCCAACAATCTACTATTTAATAGTGAAATACAGTGCAACATAAAGGTTATAAGTATATGATAACAATGTGCATCGATCAATAAGCGCTAATATGAGATATACTACCCAGCTGCTGGGATGGAAATAAATGAAACAGATTTTGAATCTAGTATGTTAAACTAATCTAACGTATTTATTCAGTACAGATTTATTTAGCTTCAAGTTAAACTGTTAGTTTGATGATTAATTAGTAAAGTTACATGCCTGCCCAAGCCCAAGTGGGTGGAATGGAATTCAAACCAGCAGCAATCCATCAGATGAAAGAATACTTAGATCTATCAAACCAATGGCTTAGACACGACTGTAGAAGCTACCGATCCACAGTTTCGTATTGCAACAATGATTGAAATATAACTGGATTCTTTAGTACAGACTAATTATATCACACCCGATACTTTCACAATGATAGAAAACGAAATTCTACTATCCCAGCAAACAAGAATTTCCATATTTCTATAACACAAAAAAAATAATTGGAAGCTCTTTTAGCAGTAAAATATCATTTTAGAAAACAAAGATTTACTTCAGTAGTTAATGCTTGGTTTGCACCACGTTGAAGTAGAAGATCAACTACATTAAGACGATTTTCTTGAGCAGCCATATACAATGGGGTAAATCCAGTCTACAATTCAACATTTGAAAAAGAAATAAACAAATTCATGAACATTTAATAATGGGGGTTTTATGTAGATTCTGTACAACTTGAAGTTGGTTGCTACAATGAACTGACAGCAGACGGAAAGATCTACTGAAAAGTACAAAGCACCAGACAGCTATTTCATTGGCGTTTATGACTTCTGGATAATGCGTGCGCACGCACTCACGATCTGATAAAGAATTCAAATCAGAAAACTCAGGTTACCAGTGAGCATAAAACCATTAAGCTATTAAGTAAAAATTGGATAAACCCAATCTTTGACTAAAATCAACTTGTGATACAACAGCATATACCAAAGTCATCAGAGAATAGCTGTTGCACAACACATTACTTGACTGATCCCATAAATCATGGCTTCTCAACAGAACTTCAAGAAATCGTTCTCAAAAAGTCATTACTAGCCATACAATTATTGCCTACTAATGTTTTTTTGCATTGTGTACAGTTTGAAGGGAGTTTTTATCAAGAACTACTATTCAGCTAAATAATGACGACCAACCCGATCAACAACATTCGGAGTTAGGATGAATAATTCCTAAATAGTATCTGATATACGGATAGAATTCTGTGTTCAAATACATATATCACGAATAAATTTATTTCGCCAAACTGACATTCCATTTCAGTAATATAATAGTAACTATGTAATCGGTTTTTATGACGAGTTAATAACGTATAACTTTGTGTGTGTACATGAAAATGTACTGATATATGCATATAAAAATTCACGTATCCGACTTTGAGCCATACTTCAAATGGAAAGTAATATAATCCGAGCACCAAAGGAGGTGAGGGGATTTGTTTAAACATGAGCGTTCTAACCACTAAGTGACCACCCTGTATAAATAAAAGTAAGTCAGGAGTTATGAATAAATTTGCTTCTTAAACCATAAACTACGCAAATTCTTTGTTGTTTGACATCTTGTATTTAGGTAGTCTACGAGAGAGGTCTTCAAATCATTATAAATAAATTGAAGCATATGTATTTACGAAACCGAGCTGAAAAATTTCTAGGAACATTGACAACAAGAAGTCACCTACAGAAACTAATAACAATCAGTTGTGTCAGTTATGAACAAACAGTAATTAGTAAAAGTAAAGTTATACACTAATTCAGTATTCATAAGCGTATAACGTTAATTACTTCTGAACTGAACAAAGGAATTATGACGCATATGAAAAAATGTTATCTGTCAGTCCGTAAAGTGGTGATCAGAAGTTGACACTTTATCGATCAGTACAAGAGAAACGAAAAGAATACACTTGGGTAACCATCTTTGATACATGGATAAAGCATATTTCGTAACTGATGAATAATTACTTGAATGGCAAACAACTTCATTGATGAGTAAAATAGTTTAGATTGAATAATGTAATAAAAGACTATATTCTAAGCTAAATCATTGATCTTATAGCGTGTCAATACTAAAAATAGGTGGTGGTAAACCCAGCTGATGTCACAACATAACTAAACTGGCGTTGATTTGCTACACTTAAGTTACTTATTGTCAATACCACTTTTCAATGAAAAATGAGTTGCTGAATGATCGATTAATTCGACAAATCATTTTATTGTTCACTTTTCATGATAAGATATAATGATAGCTAGTTTCTCACTATACTTGCTAATGAGTTAATGAATTAATTAATCATTTTCGTTGAAACTTACAGCTGACTGACGATTTATATTAGCACCAGAATCCAAAAGTAGCTTGACAACTTCGTAATGACCAGCTAAACTTGAGATATGGAGTGCTGTATTTCCCTTCTTAGTAGGAGCATCGAAATCTGCTCCACGTCGGAGTAGCTCATCGACAACATGAACACGACCTTCTTTTGAGGCTAAATGAAGTGCAGTAAGTCCAATCTGAAATATATTACGCAAAAAAGCGCAGAATAATTAATAAACTAAAAAGGTTAAAATTAGATTAAATGATTGGTGAGGACAGTGAGCCAGACAAACATTAACCACATATACTTAAGCTATTGATAGTTTTGATGTTTCAATGTATTTAGTCACTGATAAAAAAAATTCGCACCATTTGAAGATTTAAATACTGAATACGTTACATTACAACCTCTTTAGCTTATACAGATGTGCTCCAATCTTACGAAATTATTCAGTAACAAAATTCATCAACCCAAACTGAATTTAAAAAGGTAAGATGGAGAGATTAGTGATTTCAGTACAAAGCTTAAACTTCTAGACCCCGTTCCAAAAAATCCAATTTGGGCATAAGTGGTAGTATCACTAGTTCTCATTGAAATGTGCAACTGACAGACAAGTGCATAAACATATACTTGGTACACGTTTGGTACAGAACTGAAAACATTTCCTATGAGTAGCATAATGTTTCTTGTATGGTGGATATAATAATAAAATCAGCAGTAAAGTCACTCAGTAACCAAATACTAACACTAAAAAACCACAAATATACATAAATAAATGAGCAAACCAAATCAATTAATTTCACTTGGAGCTCTTCTAAGGTTGCTGACGGTCCCAAACCTGGATAAAGGAGAGTTGCATATCTGGTCAGCAAACCGATCCTATAGAAAGCGATCTTGAAAAAAGACGCCAACTTGAAAAAATCCTTTAAGCCACTTAAATTTTGTTCTAACAATTGGAGGATCTTCATTTAGCAAAGTTAAGACACCTCATTGTGAAAGCCGAGGTTCTTCGGAAATCATAAAGCTGATTCCCCTTCTAACAACCAGAGCAATAATTAATATAGGTACGTGGAAGGTCCGGACAGGGTTGGGAACCGGAAGGATCATTCAAATAGCTGAAGAAATGAAAAATTCAACTTGTCGGTGTCTCGGATAAGTGGAACCCAATGGACAGAAGAGATTAGCTTCGGGAAATGCGCTGTCGTACTCTGGTCACGAAGAGGATGATGCCTCTAACACACAAGAAGTTGTACTGACACCCTCCAAAGAAGCATGACAAGTACTTATAAGATAGGAATCTCATGGATCCAGGATCAACAAAGCGTCCTTCAAAACAAAGAAGGAGAGGATTACGATGAACGTTATCCAGTGCGATGCACCCACCAATGAAAGCAATGAAGACGATCAAGATCAGTTTTACAAGGGGCTGCAGTCGATTGTAGAAAAGTGCTCAGGATATGACCTGGCCATCCTGATAGAAGACTTAAACACCAAGGCCGGAATGAACAATACCAGGTATGAAAATATCATGGGACGACATGGACTGGAAGAAAGGAACGAATGGTGAGAGAATTGCAAGTCTATGTGCCTTAGATAAGACGGTTATAGATGACATCATATTCCCGCATAAACACAAACCCTAAGTTACATGGGTTTTATGGATGGTGTAAGAACAAGGAAAGGAATTGGTATAGCTCCAGATCACTACACGGTGGTGGTCAAGCTAAAACTGCAACTTAAAAAGCGCTGGACAACTGCACAAACAGCATTACAAATGTGTAATACAGATTTCCTTCCAGATACTGACGAACTTAATGAATTCAACATAGATTTCAGAAACAGGTTTCAAGCCTTACAACATCTACTTAAAAAGCAAACCACTATGGAGAACAATAGGGAAGGGGTCGAAAAAGTGTTAATTTCAACATGCCAGAAGGTGCTGGACCGCAAGAAGAACCGAAATAAAGAATGGATCCACATCGAAACCCTGTTCAGGAGCATTAGAACTTGCACGCAGAAGCACGTGGAAGACCTAGCAACGAAAGCGGGAAAAGCTGCAAGAGAAAATATAAAATAACTATACGATACAACAAAAAACTATCTAGGAAATTTAGTAAAAGAGAGAGACAATTCAAGAATAAAGAAGCCAAGTCAATCACTGAGATCCAAGAGCAGCAGAACAGGTGGCTAGAGCACCTCAAAGAACTCTTGAGTAGGTCAGCTCCACTGAACCCATTGGACATCGAAACGGCACATAGACCTTACTGTGGGTGTTATCCAACCAACAATCGAAGAAATAAGCATACTCATCAGACAAATCAAGAGGGTAAAATCAGCAGGACTAGACAACATATCGGCTGAAGCACTTTAATCAGACATAGAGGTAACTGCAAAGATGCTCCACACTCTCTTCAGAAAGATCTCGAAGGAAAAACACGTATCAACAGACCGGGAAGGGTACTAAAGGAGGGAAATCTTAGTGTGAGAATTACAGAGACATCACACTACTATCAGTACCAAGGAAAGTTATCGGCCATCATCAAAAAAGTGCAGGCATTTATAAGAAGTTGTCCATGCAAGACACTCCTTGTCCATCCGTCGGATATCATCAACAACAGAGAACAAACTAACCTCCAGTTGAAGAGTAAATTAGGAAAAGACGCTAGAGGTGGGTAGGATATACACTGAGGAGATCACCAAGCTACATCACGAGACAGGCCATGGCTTGGAGTTCTGAAGATCAAAGGAAATGATGTAGACCAAAGAACACATTGTGGCAAGAATTGGAGGTAGACATATAAAGAACGAATAGCACTTGACAACAACTGGAAAGGAGGGTTGGAGAATCCTAGTCGATGGCCTATGTTACACGAGGGGTAACATGTGCAATATGTAATAAACCAAGTTACGTGGAAAGCAGTTAGGACCCTAAACCCAATACATGAAACTCAAGTGCTAGAACCAGTTTTAATTTTGCCTTAGCCTGTGATAAAACTCACATCTTTTTGACATTTGTTGCATAAACAAATAGCATACAGAAAGTGGTTTACAGCAACCAAACCTATCTAAAGTGAGTCAATATTTTAACCTAGAAGTTAAATGCTTAATCTAATTTGATTTCATTAACGTAGAGAACTAACTGATTCTATCCAAATTATAATTTTGTGCAGATTTGACTACCGTTATCAATATTAAATCTATATACCTACCGAGTTGGATAAATTGATGTGTACGCCAGCGTTCAAAAGTTCCACAACTTTTGACAAGTCTCCAGCGCGAGCTGCACGTAAGAAGTTCTGCTCAGTTTCGCTCTGTAAAGAAAAAAAAAGGAAAATTGTGTTACCAGAATATTTGGTGTGGACTGAAATGTTTAGCAACCTTAAAAATTCCCACTTCCCAATTTGATCTACCGAAAATTCACATCTCATTACAAATAATTACTACAGCAAAAATTTATAAATCGAATGAACGCGACAGTCAAGATAGCGCACCGATAGGAAAACTATCAATATGTCGACAAACACCCCTAAACATGATAATCCCAATTTTATACGACACTATCTCCACTTATCAATTGACGGTATAACTAAGTAAAACACATCTATAATTTAATTAAGGTGTGATAACTATAGAACGCGGGAGCACAGATAAAATGTGCTACCCTTTTCGACACAACCCCTAACTAGATTGTTTTAGTTGGATTCAGTATGAGTGGTCTGAAGTCAGATTTCATAAACACCAATCCAAAGTTGTATCGTGTGACATTCAAGACAAATTTACCAAGAATTAGACTTCAGTCACTTATAAAAGAGATTGTTTTCATTAAAATAAAGTGCTTGCACTGGTTTTCAGGTGAACCAGACACCATCCAGACTTTCACGAGGCAACCCAAACAGTACAGCTCAATCCCGCTGGATAGGAGAGCCAGACACTACCCAGGCTTAGCCCAAGCAGTACAGCTCAATCCCGCCCTACAGGAGAACCAGACACTATAAAGGCTTCAACGTTACAATCCGAACAGCTCGGCCCAATCCTGTGGCGCAACCACTCAGGTACCAAACACCCTGGTGGAAGGAGAGGATTACGATGAACGTTATCCAGTGCGATGCACTTCCCTGGCCTCTGCCAGGGAAGTCCTACTCACTGCCTTCTCGTGGCGGGGGTGTTGTTTACGAAATTGAGAGGACGAAAAGCGAATGTCTGGCGCTATAACCGGATTGGTGGACACGGAGGGTCCACCTAGGGGGGTTGGAAAACCCTGATTCCAAACCAATGGTGCACATGGGCTCCAGTATCCTGATGGAACGAATGGCGGAAGAACCTGTCATTGGTCAACGGCAACCATGGGACTGCATCTCCTCACGATGCTCCACTGCCTTGTGGATCAGACCTTCAGGTCAAAGGCTCGGGGTGTGGTCCCCTAAGAAAACCACCTGCTTCGGTTTGGGCACCCGGGCAGTATCACAGCCCACACACAAATGAATGAAATGATGAACTATTGACGATAATATCCCTGCTCATACTAAAAGCAAGACAATTTACATTATTATTATTACTATTATTATTATTATTATTATTATTATTATTTACCATATCGCTAACTCACCCCCTTTTATCCCCAATTTGTGTAACCTTACTTTTCAACTTATGCAGCAGCTCGCCCATGGTGGAAAATCTGTCCTATCTAAACGATCTCCAGTCACTGTCTGGTTGAAAGTGAATGCTTCCACCGATAATGAATACTGAAGCAGTCTTTCTGAAACCACGTACGCCGTTCAAGCTGGCTTCCTTCAACGTTCGCACACTAATGCATATCAGACAACAGATAGGGCTGGCTATGTCTTTGGAAGGTCTTAATGTTGATGTTTGTTGTCTATCCGAGACCCATATTCAAGACTCTAGTGAAGTACTACAAATCCGCTCTCCATCTGTCGCCTCGAAAAGCTTGTTCCACGTGCGCTTATCCGGGGACCCTGTGGCATCTTCGTCTGGTCTTGCTGGCGTTGGTGTCGCACTAAGCGCTAGGGCTGAGGCAGCACTAATCGATTGGATCCCCATTAACAGTCGGTTATGTGCTGTTAGATTAGAAAGTTCCATCAAAGTAAGAAGAAATCGGCGTGAGAAACGATGTCTTTTCGTCATCTCCGCCTATGCCGCGACAGATTGCAGCCCGGATGCAATCAAGGATGAGTTTTACCATCAGTTAACAGTTCTTCTCCAGAAAGCGCGTTCGACAGATATTGTAGTACTAGCCGGAGACTTGAATGCACAGGTCGGGCGTCTAGGCACAGAAGAGAGTCGTTTAGGTGGCCGATGGGGACTTGTTGGTCGCAGGACAGATAACGGGGACCGTTTGCTGCAACTGTGCACAGACCACAACCTGTTTCTGGCCAGCACTAACTTCCGGCACAGTCATCGCCGGTGTGCCACTTGGCGTCCTCCCTCTGCAACCCAAGCCTGGACTCAGATTGATCACATCGCGATCAGCTACCGCTGGCGTGGTTGTGTACAAGACTGCCGCTCCTTTTGGAGTACCTATCTGGAGTCTGATCATGCCCTGGTCTGCGCCAATCTCGCCTTACTTTTCAGTGGCCGAAGGATTGACCACCACCAACGGATTGATATTAGTAAACTGGCTGCAACTTCTGTTGCAAGTAAGTATCGAGCGGAGCTAGCCTCTAGGCTAGCTACCACCCCACCGAAAAGTATAGATGAGCATTGGTTGCATCTTCACGACGCCATGAAAATGGCGAGTAAAGCCGCTTGCGGCTTCGCGAAACGTCCCGCTTACAAGCACTGGGTTTCTTCTGGCTCCTTACAACTGACGGAAGCCCGTCGGTCTACTCCAGGTGACCGTGAGTTTGACCACAAACGGAGGCTGTTACGTAACGAAATCGGCCAAAGCTTGCGTAAGGACCGGGAAGCCTGGTGGTCGGAGCGTGCTAATGAGATGGAAGCAGCAGCTGCATCTGGTAACTGCCGGAAGCTCTTCCAACTCATCCGAGCCACTGGCAGCAAGAAGTCTGGTGTGAGTGAAACAATCTACGAGGATGACGGGATGCCAATCACTAACATCTGTCGACGTCTTGGACGATGGGCGGAATTTTTCGAAGGGCAGTTCAACTGGCCTGCTGCTCCGGCAACATCAACCAGCTTGTCCTGCCCCCCATGGCCGGTGACGACTGATCCACCAAACGAGGCGGAAGTCCGCAAGGAACTCCAACTCTTGAAACGTTACAAATCACCGGGCCCCAGATGACTTACCTCTGGCTCTTTTTAAAGATGGTGGTCACTTTCTGACTAAGGAATTGACTGTGTTGTTTGGAAAGGTTTGGGAGCAAGAAAGTGTTCCAACATCATGGAATGAGTCAATAGTCGTCCCTATCTTTAAAAAGGGTTCACGTTGTTCCTGCAATAACTATCGGGGGATAAGTCTACTTTCGATTGCGTCCAAACTATTGGCTTCTATCATTCTTCGTAGGTTGTTTAAAACCCGCGAACGATTGACTCGCGAGGAGCAGGCTGGTTTTCGTTCTGGTCGAGGATGCATTGACCACATCTTCACCCTCCGCCAAATGTTAGAACACCGTCATACTTATCGCAGGCCAACAATCGTAGTGTTTCTTGATATCAGGGCGGCCTTCGATTCGTTGGACAGGACTGTTCTCTGGGATTGTCTATTGAAGAAGGGTGTGCCTGAGAAGTTCATTAACATCTTAAAGGCCCTGTATACGAACACCTCAGGCAGAGTGAGGGCATACAACCACCTTTCTCCCTTGTTCCATTCGAGCAGTGGGGTTAGGCAGGGTTGCCCGATCTCACCATTCCTCTTCAACTTTGCCATCGACGACATCCTGGAAACAGCTCTGGTGGATGTAAGTAATGGCGGTGTGGATATGTTGCCTGGAGAACGACTTCTCGACCTTGAGTATGCGGATGATATTGTCTTACTGTGCGATAATGCCCAAGGCATGCAATCAGCACTTAATCAGTTGGCAATCAGTGTCCGCAGGTACGGCATGTGCTTTGCACCCTCCAAGTGCAAAGTACTCCTACAAGACTGGCAGGATTCTAATCCTGTACTCACCCTGGATGGTGAGGAGATCGAAGTAGTTGAGAAGTTCGTGTATCTAGGTAGCTATATAAGTGCTGGTGGTGGCGTGAGTGGTGAGATTGATGCACGTATAATGAAAGCCAGAGCGGCTTATGCCAATCTGGGCCATCTTTGGCGCCTTCGTAATGTTAGTCTGGCTGTAAAAGGTCGGATCTACAACGCGTCGGTGAGAGCAGTTTTGCTCTATGCTTGTGAAACCTGGACTCTCCGAGTTGAGGATGTTAGACGTCTCTCTGTGTTCGATCATCGTTGTCTCCGAAGGATTGCTGACATACAGTGGCAACACCATGTTGGTAATGCAGAGGTTCGGCATCGTGTGTTCGGGCGCCGAGACGATAATTCAATTGGTGTCACCATCTTGAAACACTGACTTCGGTGGCTTGGACATGTTTTACGAATGTCGTCCCAGAGACTTCCACGTCGTGCATTATTTGCCGACCCTGGGACTGGTTGGAAAAAGCGGAGAGGAGGTCAGTGTATGACATGGTGTCGTGGCATGAAAGAGAGCTGCAAAGGGCTAGCTTCCGTTGGTCCTTCACGACTCCCTGGTTGGGGTCCGAGAGATGGTGCAACACAGTGGCTAGAGACGTTATCGGATATGGCTCAGAATAGAAGCCAGTGGCGATCCTGCTGCAACCTTCTTTTACTTTCTACATAAAGAATGGTTCTAACTTTCCTAACTGAGTCTTCTGGTTGTACATTTCAGTCCGCCTTATCTTTTCATCCCTTCTCTTCCTACTTTCATTATTTTGTGTGGCGCATATGTACCTGGTGCCCTTTTGTACCAATATATATGTGTTTAAATAAATAATAAATAAATAAATAAAATAAAGTGCTAAGAATATGACCCAGCAACAGAATTAGCATGCGTATGAAGCCCTAGATGGACCAATATATGACAAGTATAGTCATTTAGACGACAGACTGATACGGCAGACTAAAGAGTAAAGGAAATTTGTTTGTAAAATATTACTTTACATTGTATAATATATGGAGAAGAACAAAATAATCACTTATAAATGTTTGGAAGGTCATAATAACTTGAATGCAACATCGGATCTTCATAAGGCACCAAATCAAATATGACTATCCGGTTAGACAATGCATATTTTAAGCGGACATTTATGCGTGACAATTCTGCAAACTAGTTATTTAACGGCGAATGTGAATGAGCCATCATGAAGATATGATGGGAAACGTATGTCTTGACGGTTTATGTTAAAATCGGATGCAACAAAGTGAATTTCAGCAGAAATTGGTAAGACTATAATTTATGGACGACCTTCGGGAGACGCTAAAATGATCTTGGGATGTCCATCTACTTACCGTGGCTAAATGAGGATTATATTAGTGTGAGGAATTATAGCCTCGCCCAAAAATTAAATAATCTTGGCTGAAAAAACTTAAGTAATAAAATAATTGGAGGAGATATGAAAGTCAAAAATTAAGTGAAGAGAAGACGAAAGACTACAAAACTATTAGACTAAGGGGAAGTCTTCAGTCCGAACCTACCTAACTTAAAGCTAGACAAATACTACATGACATTAAGTTAGGTCTAGAGTGAACGAAACCTGTTTTTCAGTGAAAAACAGAATCAAAAATCCACCTACAAAAAGATTTTAGTCTATGTCAACCCATATAATGAAGCTACAGTGATAAATGTTGCTAGACATCTAATGGTAAATAAAGTGGTTGGTTAGTTTATGAACCTTTATAGACTGATATAATTAAATGTTCATGTCGATCCACCTTTTGCATTAATAAATTGGTTAAGACTGAGTTGGCAAGAAGATTATGAAGTTGCTTTTCTTTTTATCAGATCATCTAGGTGTCCACTAGACCATCACAAATGACAGAGACAAACTTGCAGTGGAGAAGCAACTTCTTATCTTTACCAAAGTAATGAACACGGTACTATTTCAAACTCTTCACCTATCGTCAGTCTTTTTTAAATTTTGATTTTGTTCCACTTTTGACTCACTATTAATATTAGTTTTGTTATCTACGACCAAGTGCTGACCATATTTCGCAAAGCTATCTTTAAGTATGGCAAATTGGATAACATTTGTCCTGTTCACTGAATACCTTCCAATGACATTCACTTCGGTAAAGGTTAACCACAAGCCGTTGAGGATAGAAAATACAGATTGTATTTCTCTATATGATACTGATACGTCATCCACCTAACCAGTGAACAATACATGCTGTTCGACCGGCTTCTGTATGCTTTACAAGACTAGTTAGTATAAGGGTGGCTTCAAAACACACCTTTAAGCCCTTCAAGCAGAATATTCGGATGTCATACAGAAGACAGAACATTAGGTAACTTAACAGAATGAACTTAATGTTTTGGAGTATTTAGTTCAATAATGTCAGATGGTAGTCGACAGAGATACATACGTAAGTTTAGTGAAAATGCATCATTGCGACCAAACCGTCTTTTGACAATAACAGGTCACTGAACCACATAATACAGCAAATCTGTGTTTTGGACGTTAACAGAATTTAAAACTTCATGGTCAACCAAGTCTCTAGCTTTTGGCTTACGAACGCAAATCCTTCTACCTTGGAGATTTGCAACGAAGTACTTTGATAAAAGTAAAAAAGTTTCTGGCAAATTACCGAGTGTCATACAATTAACTTACCAATTGATTCGTAGTCTTCCTATCATCACTGGACTTAGTCATGTCTCCCGAATTTCAAATAATGCGGAATTAGGTCAAACAGTAGATCATAGTGTTGGTGAATTAAAACATCATGAGAAAATAACTATTTGACAATCGAATTTGACAGAAACCTAGGACGAACTATATTTTTATCTGCCTTCGCCTGTTCGTAAACGGAAAAAAAGCTTTTGTTTAACGGGCTTCCGTGTCTAGTAGCAGTGGATCACCAACGAACCTAGGTATATTATCGATAAAAGATGGGAAAGAAATTGGGAAATTATAGTAATATACTATCCTTAGTCCCTAAGAATACATAAGGTTTTTTCTTAAATGACTCCTGAAAGGTCTCTTGTACTAACTCAGCCGTCAGCGAATTCCAGCTGCTTCCCTCAGTTTAGCAGAATGAACAAAATCCGGGCCAGAATTGTCTTTTCTTCGGTACTGCAGTTTCTGGTACACCACGTCAGCCCTCAGGTTTACTTTGGAAAGTCCTGAGGAGTCGCAGATGAAACTTTCATCAATATAGTTAGTGTAGATCGGTTGAAATGTTCCATACTGTTCAGCCAGAAGGTTAGCTGCGTCATCGTCTTTGTTGGTCGACCTTAAGGACCTAGCAGTCAAGAAACTCTACTTTTGGCTTGTCGAAGAGAGACTGAATAACGGAGTAGGCTTTTCGGATTGGATACAAATTTATTAGTAAGCTTTATCTGGTACTGAAGCATGTCTTCTGTTATTGCCTTTGTGCATATGCTCCTCATGTCTTTGTATTGCCTGTATGAGCTGTTGTTACCAGTTTGTTTGTATTCTGCCCGGCAGTTCCTTTCGCGGTTTAACAAACGACGAGTGTGGTTTTGGGTGACTGTAGATTGCTTGTAGTATTTGAAGACCATTTAAGGAACAGAAGACCTTGTTGCACATAAGATCTTCAGTAGGAATTCTCAATGAGTATCCACGTTAAGTTGAGGTTGAGCTTCACAATCCACCTGCTGTAGATTATCCTGTAAAGCTGACACATCCAACCGTTCGAGATTCCAGTGCCTGTTGTTGGCGGGATGTCTTCACCCAGTTTTGCTGATAAAACTAAAGGCTATGGCGGCTTGGTCTCTAGGACTGAGAGGTTGTCAATCAGGAATTCCTCGTTTGTAAATACCCAGTCCGTGAGGGACAGCGTCTGTTTCTCCAATGAGTTGGCGACTCCACATTTTTGAATAAACCCAAATCCTCAATGAGGTTGAAGAACCGAACTTCAGTAGAGTTCTCACCTCAAATGTATGTATATTCCACGAAAATGACTTTAGGAAGATTGAAGTCCCTTGGAATCAGGATGTGAGTAAATCCGAGATCAGTAGAGCGGGACAATCCTTCAAGCATACGATTGTTGTACTCGATGTCAGCAGTGGGCTTCATGTAGATGACTAACTATGCACCTCAAGGTAGTAGACAATCTTACTGAGCACCATAGGGATTCATCAAGATTGGTAAACTCTCGGTTGTGCGCTTGATGTACTTCCGAGCAAGATCGCAAGTATACGACTACTCCACCCTCATTCCTGTTTTTCTGTCATTGTGAAACAAAGATATCCCGATACTGCTAGCTCCTGGTCCGTAAATTGAAAAGATATCCAAGTTTCAGATAATAATCACATGAGTATTGTTAGAACTATTGAGTTCACTTAGCTCATCCATTTTATTCGGTAAACTCGCGACGTTCATGTATGAGCGGTTTATGCTTTCAACTTGAAACGCGTGGGGTTTCCCGTCCTGTTTATCTGTAAGAGCTTTATTTGAATGGACAGGTATCCTACCTATACAAGGTTTTCCGAGTTGGTAGCCCATGTCCTTTACACATATTTTTATAATATAGACAGTCCACAATCGGAATGATTTGCTCCAACTTGCCTTTGTGCTTGATTCTGGAGTCATGTAGCCTATCCTAGGTTTTTTTACGTTGGGGAACGGGTTGTCCGAAGGTCTAAGCGCATTTTCGATTCCTGTGCTCTTTGATGACTGGTTGTACATTCTTGGGGGTAGACTGTGCGGCCAAGTCACCAGGTGATTTCACTATAATTCCTAGGATGTTCAGCTTCTTAGACGGTGACACTCGATCCTTTTTAACCTTGTTAACGGGGGCCCAACCACCTAGAAGGTTTTTAGGAACCACCGCTGCACTCTGAGGTTCTGTGCCGGGAGACCCAAGTCTTCTGAGCGAGTCTAGTACCGTCGATGTTATGATGATAGCGTTGTCGAGGTCAATCTTCTTTTCTTCACTGCGTGTCTTTGTTTGTTTACTCGTCATAGGACTGCCTTTTTCAGGTTCTCTGAAAACTTTTGCCTCAGACTTGTCAAGAGATTGGTGATATTGCTTAGCATAACCTTAGCATTCGTGTTGCACATGACACATACCCACCTACAATCCGATTTACTGAGGCCGTTGTAGGCAGTTACTGTAAAATCTGTGCACTCTTCGTGGAACCAACCTTTGCAACTGTCACATTGAATGCCAGATGTAACAGCAAAACAGCATCTGAGTTGTTTGCATGAAGTTTTCATGACTATGGTAATGTGAATTATTTAATAGATCCTAGCAAAAGTCTTCTACTGTAAAACAGAAAAACAGCACATTAAAAACGGATAAAGTGGATTACAACGCACGGTACAAAAGGTTAGGATAAACTGAAACTAGTCTTGATGTGGAAACCTTAAAAAACCGTGCAGTGAACTGAGGCAAAACCATATCTGACTATTAACCTGGGTAAAACTCAAGAAGAAAAGTAATCTACCGGACGTGAAACTCAGGATAGACTTGTTGGATCAAAAATGGTAATTTTGTTGCATTTGAGAAATGCACATCACGTTAGGACTAAAATTCCAGTTCGTAAAGTGCGCACCTTGTTCAACCAACAGTACATATAATCAATTTGACTTTAGGAAAGACATGTAGCGGCAAGTAGATCTTCAAAATAAACAGTTACGTAAGTCGTCAAAGTTGATGCTGACTTCATTAGTCTCACTGGATACATCCTAGATCTAGGCAGTCGGTCAAGCATCCGCATCAGATCACTATCGGGCGCCGTGCTACATACCCCTCGCAACAGTCAGTTTGCTTAAATTACATATTTCCCAACATATCGACAATCCTGCAGACATATCTTCGAACCCCTCCATTCCTGACTCCTTGTTTGACTGACATTAAAACTCTTCATTAAAAACGTGTTACGGACAACCTATATACATGTGTTTCGTAAGCATGAAATAACGCAGATACGATTTTTGCAGAATGATTTTTTGTTTTTTCTTGAAAAAATAAAAATATACACATACAAGTGGGCATATTAGTAGCAAAAAAATTTGCCTTTTTGTTTTTTTGGAACAAGAAAGTATATATGTGAGCATATTGAAGATAAGTTTTGTTTTTTGGATATAGTAATACGAATAAATCGAGATGAAACAAACCAAAGTGTAGTGTCTTACGTTCAGTGATCATTTAGGTGTTCCGGAAACCTCACTCTTCTTCCACAACGCGTTGTTTTGAGTCGCCGTTAGAAACCGCCGAAGTGTCATCGTGATTGTTGATTATCGGGCGAAGTATCGTAATCATGAAATTCGTGCCTTTCGATTGTACCGAAGGAAAATCGAAGTTAATAGGGTTTCCTTCCAAATACGCTTCTTTGATGCGACCGATGCTGTTGCCATAGTCACTCCCGTTCTTATAGATTATATATAGTACTTAGGTTCACGCTGAAGAACTTTGAAGGGTCCTTCGTATGTTGTTTTGAGAGGTCGTCGAAATGAGTCTCGACGTACAAAGATATGTGTACTATATCGTAAGTCAGGTTGAACGAAAACATCAGTTGACTGCAGTCAAGTGGAAACAGGTTTAACTGAACGCATTGCATTTGTAAGCCTCTTAGTGTAAGAGTTTAGATCCATGTTCATTGAAGAAGGCGAAGGATCCACGAATTCTCCTGGAAGTCCGAGTCTCGTTCCGTAAACGAGTTGAGCTGCAGTGCATCCAATGTCAGCCTTTACTACATTGCGAATACCAAGTAAGACGAGTGGAAGAGCGTCGGTCCACTATAAAACGTTTGCAGATGATAGGGAAGCTTTTAGCTTTCGGTGCAAACGTTCTACCAATCCATTTGCTTGTGGGTGGTAGGCGGTCGTTCGGAATCGTGTGATTCCCAAAAGTGTAATCAGATAACGGAAAAGTCCACATTCGAACTGGTGTTCACAGTCTATAGTGATAGTTGAAGTGCAGCCGAAGTTTGCTACCCACCGTTCGACGAAGGCACGGGTCACTATTTCAGCAGTGATGCCCTTGATGCGTAATGCTTCCAGCCATCGAGTGAAACGGTCTACGCAGATTAAGAGATGGGAGTATACATTCGAATCTGGCAAAGATCTTACCAAATCCAGATGAACATGGTCGAAACGAGCATCAGGAATTTTGAACGTGCTTAAGGGACATTTGTTGTGTCTAATCACCTCAGATTTCTGACAGCTTATACAGGGGCGTGCCCACTCCCTCATTTCTTTATTCATACCAGGTCAGCAAAATCGTCTCTCCATGAGCTTGATGGTTGCATGAACACCTGGGTGAGAAAGCTTGTGCAACGTATTAAAGACGTTGCGTCGACAATGTTTCAGCACGATTGAACGATTCTTACCTGTAGATGTCACATAATAAGGTTTCCTTACCCGTCCCCATCTGTTTAATATGCAGTTTGGGAGCTGTTGAGGATAACTCGTGCTAAAGGTCGGTGTCTTGTTTTTGAAGCTATGCGAGTTTAAGAAGGTCGATTTCTTAGACACTGTTCAAGGAAGTAATACGGAAAAAGCGTCTGAAACTACATTGTTTGCCCCATAAATGTGTTGTATGTCTGAAGTAAACTGCGAAATATAGTCCAGTTGTCGAGACTCTCAAGGTGAGTACTTATCTGAAGACGAGGTTATGGAGAAGATAAGAGGTTTATGATCAGTGAAAAGAGTGAATTCTCGGCCTTCAGTAGAGTGTTGGAAGTGCCGTACGACACAATACATAGCTAGGAGTTCCCTACCGAAGTGCTGCACCTCGATTCGATGTCTGGCAACCGTCTCGAGAAGAATACCAAAGTTTGCCAGGTGTGGTTAACCTACTTTTGTAAGACTCCTCCAATTTCTGAGTCGTATGCGTCTACTGTGATACTAATGGGTACTTCGGTGTCTTGGTGTGCGATTAATTTTGCTCTGGAGATAAGTTCTAGTAGCCTCACCCCTAACACTGTGTACATTAAAAAACGTTTCCAGGTAGCAATTATAGCATTGTCATGTGTAGCCCTAATATAATTCACAACCGGTAGATGCAAAGCTGTAAAAACGGTAGAAACTGTCACAATGTCGATTTGCAAAAATTTTACTGATTGCAGAACTTTCTTAATTGTAAACAATATCGAAACACTAACTAATATATACGATCGCGACGTCAAAAATATCTTCAACAAAATTGCACCTTTAGAGCACCGGGAACCCAAGTTTTTTAGAGATCTGTATATATCAGTCTCTACGGAAAGACGTTTTTGAAGACATTGTATTCGATTCCATAACCCTAATGACTTTTCCTCTTTAGTTAAGATAACAGAAATATTTGCCCAGGCAGAGGCAACATGTTTACAAAAACGGTCACGCAGGTAAAACGTTCTGTCGAATTTAATAATAACTCCTCCCCATTTATCAAACTCCTTCCAAATAAACGTAAACGCACTAAATCGAGAGGAGGGAACGTATTTATTAAGAAAAAACAAGCATACGAAGATCCTAAACTTGTCACGGGACTATTTAGTGCACATTGTTGCTCCTCATTAAGTAACGAAAAACCACAAAAATGAATCAGGACCAGTTCCAGCACCTTCCTGTGAAATTACTAAAGAATATTTCTAAGGCAATTAGCACACCAAAACACTACTACACTAATGGAACAGATGGTATTCCGGCTAGCATGCTGAAACATGGAGGTGATGATATGTGTGTTTCACTACTCAAAATATTTGCGATATCACTCTCTACAGCATGTTACCCAACTACCTGGAAGACTACACATATCATTCCCAAAATTAAGGCAGGATCTGAAGCAAACATTGAAAGTTACAGGCCCATAAACATAATCTCATTGGTATCTAGAGTGATGGAAAAAGTAGTTGAGGTGACTGTAGTTCAACATCTACATATAAATAATCTCATAGTGACCTCCGAGAATGGGTTTCTTAGGTCCAGATCTTGCGATACATGCCTAGTAGATTACCTGAATGAGATAACTCTGAAACGAAACAACGGACTCCTTGTATCAGCCCTATTCTTAGACTCTAAGAAAGCTTTCGATACCGTCAAACACAAAAGACTTCTCGTCAAATTAAAGTCCTTCGGAACCAACGATCCATTATATTAATCGTTTTCTTCATTCTTAAAGGAACGTAAACAAATGGTAAAGTACAATGACTCTCTCTCGTCACCTAAACCAATAACTATTGAAGTCATCCAGAGAAGTGTATTAGGTTCACTCGGTAGCACCATAAAATTCGGGAGACCCTACCTATACGCTGATGATCTCAAAATAGTATACAACTTTAAGCCCGAAGCTCTAAGTGAAAGTGTATCCCAGATTCGAAGTGACCCCAATAACCCAAAAATGGCAGTTAGCATTTAACCTCAACAGGTGTACGATCATGCATTTTGGGAAACAGCACTAGGAACTACAATTTACTTAAATAAAAGTAGAGTCCAGACACTTAAATCAGTACAAGATCTAGGAATTAATTACACAGGAAGCCTAAACTTTGAAAAACATGCCTCATTTGTTATTTCTAAATCTAGACGGCTAATTGGTTTTATAATGCAAAACTCCACTACAGAAGATAATCCTGCCCTTTACAAAATATGTATATGACTCTCCCTTAAATATTGCCCTTTTATTTTCTCAGACATGAATACCACAGACAAGATAAGCCGAGAAGATGTTCAAAGACGCTTCACACACCGACTGCTAGGATATGACTTCACTCTCAATTACACAGATAGGTATGTGCACCTCTCCTTAGAAACCTTATGGTACCGTCGGCTAGGGAACAATCTAATATTTCTCTACAAAGCAATACATCGACTCAAGTTTCTAACCTCCTGCCCAACCATGACCCATGGCCCAGGCTACAGACTCAGAAACAACGCATATACACTGCCTACAGTAAAACACCGAAAACCAATGCGTTGTACGTTTTTTACAGTGCGATATAGTTTATTGTAGAATACCTATCGGTAACTGTGTAACAATCACCAAGTTGGAAATACTAATAACACTTACTTGACATGAAAGAGACTCATCAACTATTCCCTGAACTTCCACCCACCAATGAAGCACTTTATTATGGGCCACCCAATATCTAGACGGATCATGAGTATAGTGGGCCCTGATCGTCATTAATATGAATATAAACAAATGATAGAACACGCGGATTACCCTCACCCGTTATTCATTGATTATTCGTCATACCCTTATGCTCCTACCCCTCTTTTTTAGATTCCGAATCTCTCTAATGTTTAAAATTACATCATTCTTCTTAAATGTCATGTCCTTTTTTTCATTACACGTAGACAGAAAACTCACTAATCTCATGGATGCTGATCAACTAAGGCCGATCAAAAGAAGCTCAAAATGTCCTAAATTTTCTGCGAGTTGCTTAATGTCTTACTTTTCTTACCCTGGAAATTTTACAATTTTCTACTCTTTCATATCCTTTGATTTGCTGTTCGTTCTTACCATCTCTTAACTATATATAATCTGACCTGTCTCTTATAGCTTATACCGTTAGTTATCTTTATAACAGTATGATATACTTAGTGGATGTCTAACCCATAATACAAATGCTTTAGCCATCTGATTTGCTTGTAACATGGAAGTAGTAAAGACAGTGTATTCCAACTATGGGCCTAGGTTAAAGTAATACTCATACTGAACGCAAACGTAAGAGAGCCTAACACCAAAAAAGGAGGGAGGGTGGCGTTGCTGACCAGCAGACATGATGGTGGGGAGATAACTTCAATCCACCCGTGTCTGTAAGGCAGGCTATGTCAAATTGAAGCTCCTTATGTCAAATGGGATGTCACGAACCAACGGTATGGATGCTGATTTATTTATGCAAAATACTTTTCTAAATGGTGTTTAAAACGCTGAATTTGTTTTCACTTACTACCGAGTAATCCTATAACAAGCAAACTAGACTATTCGCTAAAAACGATGCCTGCTCAATACGCCATAAAATCTACAAACAAAAAAGTGGACTCAAGTAGCTTCGACAAAGAAGGGAGACAGCCATTTGTGCATCAGAAAGCTGTTTTCAGCACTATATTTTATAATTACATATAATCCCATACGTGCAGCTTCTTTCTGAACCACCTTCATTTATATAGTTCCTTATCCACTTATACCTTGTTTACACTTATTTCCTTTAACATATTAGAATGCTCTTGCTTGATAAGTACTTTAATATCAGAGAAAGGGACTAGGTAGTTATACCTTAACTATTCCGCCATCAACATTGTCTGCTCTGCTTCTCGTCTTTTCTTTTTCTTACATCCTTTTTCAGCCTCCTCGAGGTACGCCACCTAACACGCATTTGGAATGGGTGACTTTGTCCTGCACCATCATTAATTCCTCAAATATTCCAGAGGGGTATAAGGTCACGGTCTATGGAAGCTCTCAAATTTAGGAAAATTTACTCCTGACTATCAGTTGCACGTGGCAATGCAACCTCCATAAAGCGCGCCTATATTGACAGTACGAATCTTACTAATATTATTTAAATTCATGTGTGAGAAGTGTTATCTGCCTCTCGTGGTCTAGGAACAGATCGTCTTTGTGAAGAACTTTTTCGAGGAATTTGTAAGCATCTATGGCCATGGGGAATACTGAAGTAACGTGTCAGAGTATAACAGAGTTTTTGTAGCGTCATTTCGTGTTGTTTGAGGTCTTTCTTTGACTGAAAATCCTCGGCTTTTAAAGTTCTGGTAATCTCCAGAATTCGGTCAGCAGATGCAGCAGGTTTATCTATGGCTTTGTTTTGGAACGAGACAAGCACTGCTTGCATCTGATGAGGAAGCTTAGGCAAGAAAAGTTGTCTAAACAGACCATCAACGAAGGTCCGTTGAACAACGACTTTTCTAATTCGCAGCAACATTTCTGTTGTTGTCGAGTCAGAATGGCATTAGCTGAAATGAGGGTTGAGTAAAAGTCTTGATCTTAAATGATTTATGAGTCTGTTCGGTCATGATAAACATGAAGTATAGCAATGAACGAGGAAATAAATCCACAAATACAAAAACAAACATCACAATATATAAAAGTTAAAGTAAAAACTGATATATGAAGTTCCAAAAGGGAACAGACACAGTTTGCAAATTGGTGTTCCAGATCACGTCGGACTCTCCACTAGAGATTCTATAAGTATTCGGAGTTTGACAACACCTTGACCATTAACACCTTTATGATCAAAATGTGCCGACCCAATGAAATCAGAAGTCAGGAGCGAATAGGCTCGAAGATATATTTGAAAGGTTGTCAATATATCGAGAAGTGACTGATGTAAACTGGTTAGCCGTTGTAGGAGAAATGAAGCACGGCGTTCCCACTCGTGATCTGTTGCGGATGCATGACTGAGCCCTTCAGCTAGCTGAACCGATTTAAACTGATGTGGTCAGCAACATATACGTCGAAGACTTACAGAACTATTGATTTTGGGGATTTATTTACCGCTACTAGTCGAATAGAGGTCTTTTAAATGTGGCAGATAATTTTTTGTGACGAAACCTACGTAGAAAAAATGTAGGTCCAGGACTTCATATTGACTGCTTCGAACCATTCTTAATCACTCTCTTGTTCATTTGTGTTGAACGTATCAGTTAAATTTTATTTAGAGAATCCCCAATACAAATGGTATAGGAAAGAGATGCTTGACGGCTTCCCGTTTGTCAGTTTTGTTGGTCAACCTTCTACTCTTTCAAAGCCATTCCTTGATTAAGATAAATACATAAGATTATCTGATTCTCCGTTCACATACGGAGTCGAGATATGAAGAATTTTCACTTGCCCGCGATTGAGGATTGAAGTTTGAGCCTAATTTGTTTAAGTATCTATCACAACCAAAGAGCGCACGTTGTACGAAGGCATGGTAAGTGGTTGGTATGATGTGTTGGAGATAATGGTCTTCTATTAGACTCGCAAACGAAGGAACCATGGTAGGTCGAAGAAAGGCCGAGGTCACGTTGGCTTCATACGTTGCACAAATTGTGGTCGAGCATGTCCAAAAGATAAATCTGTATGGAAACTAGTAACACGAAGTATGGTAGAAGCCGCTGCCGTTAAAGATTTGGAAGATGCGTCAGTGTATGGCAGTAAGTTTCATTTTAAATGAGTTGTTGGACATGGATACGTTCCGGGTCATGAGCAGTCTGGAACCACTCATTGTCCTAGATTAAAATCAGCTTTAGCAGAGTCAGTTATGACAGTACCAACTGACACAGATACGGGCTGTACAATTCTTAATATAATAGGTTCACATTTTTGAATGGCGTTCACTGCCATCCTAATGTTTTTCTATGCTTAATTCCAGAAAACTATGCCGTTCCCAAATTGTACGTCAAACTCCAATACTGTATCAGTTGTGCCATCCACAGCAAAGTTCTTCGAAATCGCAGTCGGGAATCAAGACGTCTCAGAAGGATTATAGTTAAACCCCGAGTTAAGTTCTCACGACCTGTTGCTCCTAGAGCATGATTGCATAAATAAACTATTATCCATTGGACTTCACCTTATGATTTTTGTCGAATTAGCACAGACACGTAATAAAAGTATTGTGTTGGTCGGCCATAATCCGTCACTCCTATTATTCCTGGCATGAATACTTGTGCGTTATTCGGTTATGTTGGTTTCTGAATCCCCAATCGTTTTCTCGAGTGCACTTTTTTGATTCACTTAGGCAGTTGTTATCCGATTGTATTCATTGTTTTGCAAATAAATTGTTCATTAGGGTGGGTGTTTTGTTGCAATTCACACCTGCATTATAAGAACGGATGTATGCACCAGGCCAGTTTGTGTATGACAGAACTTACCCCAATGCGGCTGCTAAATCAGGTCTCATATGATTTAGTCCCGCAGATGAGTCTGAATCGGTACACACATAAGTGATCTTACATTTATGATGACTGACAACTGACGAGTTAGAACCTAGGCAATAATATGGTGAGTCTACTATCGCTGGTTGCTTCAGTTTACGTCTAAGAAGTAACAGTTCGGATGTCCTGAAACATATTAGCCGCAAAGATAAGATGCCTGTAGGAGACTATCCTGTTTGGTATGCCTAGCCAGTTTAGATCTGGATGGTTATGTAAAACTGCGTTTGTACTTGAATATTGCTGAGCAACTTGAGGGCGGTAATTTATGTACGCATGCTGTTTCCTGCGGTTGTATTAATATAATGAATTACTTTCCTTGTTGAGTCCAATGCGTCTCGTATTCGCGAATTACACTCAATGGTGACAAGTACATAACCAGTCATAAAATCTCGGACGGACTCAATGAGGTTATTTCGCGTTTATTATTTCAGTGAAATTCCGTAGTCGCAACATAATCTGCCGCGTGTTTCTGTTGGACTTAGAATCCATAGGTACCTTAATGTTGGAAATCAACATCCCCAATACTCAAGGTGTTACGTCTAAATCCGAACTATACGGAGCAATAGTTTATCGGATGCTTGGGTTTGATGGATTACGAATGTTCAGGATGTGATCCAGCAAGCAATCATAATTATTTACAGTATTATAGGTATGTCCATTCATGAGATGGTCTTCAGATACATTCTGCTTACCAGAAGAAATCAGTCCTGGTAAACAATCTTATACATTAGGTTAGAGAATCTACCAGGAGCGTTTTTAGTCTTTAAAGCAGTAATAGGAAACCAAATTAATTATATGATAATACAATTTTTGAGTTAGTCTTATACCATCTCACTACAAAGAGCAAAAATCTAGATCACCCTAACTGGTTTCTGACATTTTAGCGGGGACTGGAAAGTTGCGAAACATTCTTAGTCAAGCGTTTGTTTTGTGAACGTATCCTTGATCGTAATCACAGAAAGTAGTAGTGATATATTCCAGGAAATGTCTGTCAGTTGCGACACTGAACGATTTTGCGAATGGATGTTCACTGTTTCGCTTTAGTTTATCTGCTGTGGATCTTCAGTAATAAGGACAGGAGGTCTATTGACCTATATTATTCCTTGCAGATTTGTTACACCGTGAAGGTCCAATCTCGTCTTGAATATATCAACAGGTGTTGATATTACGTGTTCTGGTAGAGAATTCCAGTAATTCACTACTCGGTGCGAGAAACGAAACTCCAGACAGACGATTTGATCTGGGTTTTTGGACTTTCTTCGAATGCTCTCTCAAATGATCAGTCCTAGACGAAGGGAAAGATAGGACATTAGTACCAAGGTCATCGTTCAGGATACGATAAGCCAATATTAGATCACCTCGTATTCTACAGTAAGGTAACGGAAATAAGTTGGGGTGTCTCAGTCTGTCTTCATAAGATAAGCCAGATAGACCTTTTACCAATTTAGTCCCTCGGCGTCGGACTCTTCCCAGCATATCCGCTTCATATTTGAAACAAGGACTCGCTGCTTGAATACCATATTCCAAATGTGGTCACACGAAAGTGGGGTATAATAATCTAAACTTTTCCTCATCCAAATACTGGAAAGATCTACGAATAAACCATAATATCCTATACCCTTTTGCAGCAGCAGCCTTACAGTTGGTTGTTTTGAGATCATTGCTTAGTATGACTCCTAAATCTTTGGGTAACACGAATCCACATATTGTGTAGCAATACGAATAATCGTAGTTATTTAATTGCATCACCACACTCTTGTTAGGATTCACTTCTAGTGACCATCCGTCCATCCATACCACTAATGAGTTGAGATCATCCTGTAATACTATTCTATCTGACATGCTGTATATGGGTCTCCAAATCTCTATGTCATCGGCGAAGAGTAGGAGGAATGACTTAGCTACAGTTGGTAATTCATTTATATAAAGTAAAAAGAGAAGAGGACCGAGGATTGTGCCTTGGGAAACCCCACTTTTTACAGGTTCCCACGATGAGAGAGCTCCATTTACTCTTACCTTTTGTCTCCTGTCATGTAGAAAGTCACTTATCCAGTCTATGACCGTATAATGAATTCCAAAACTTTCCAGTTTTAATTTAAGACCAGAATGGGAGACTTTATCAAAGGCCTTACTTAGATCTATGAAAATCACATTTACAGGGATATTTCGATCTTTTGCCTCAGCCCAATCTTCTCTTGCAATGAGATCTGTCAAACATAATAGGCCTTTACGAAAACCATGCTGTTCCCTGGATAAAAGATCATATTCCACATAGCTTATAACAGCTATCCAAATAGTTTTTCCATCAGTTCTACAACTGCATTAGTTAAGCTAACGGGTCTCTACTGCATTCAAAGATCCAAAGAGTTTCCTACCGTTTTTGTCGCATGTGTTACTTCACACACTTGAATTAAATGATGACAAAAACTGGGACGATGGTTCTGAGTAACTCATATATTTGAAATAATTTTTCTACAACTAAATAAACTATAAGTGCGATAGTACGGCCTAATTGAAGTCGAAAAGGAAATTTTCTCCGCCAGATGTATCTATCCTTCTTCAACAACATAATGGGTTTATTTCGTTACCACTTCATTCAATTAGGGTTTTTACTGTTTGTATATGGTCCGTGATTACTTCTCATAACATAAATATGGCAGTGGTAAAGTTGATTCGGTTACAATTCTCAGTTAAGTATGTAGCATCGTAGAGAACTTACTAAGCAACAATATGAAGATTGATCTCGACTAAAAGTGCAGTGACGAGTTACTAAAAGGGAAACATTGTTTCATAAAGACAAATGCACCAAGAATAAAATTAGCATCCTTGTTATAAATGTACGGTATATAGCTGCTAAATATGTTATATCTTCCATATGGTAATTTCCATCATATTATACATTAGTAGTCTGATTTAATTTTATTTTAAAGCTAGAGGATTTCAATCCTTTTAAATTAATGTTATGTGAAGTGACAACTTTAACCAAACAACAAAACACTGCTTTAAAAACTAGACAGGTGATTATATATTACAAAAGTGATTGTCAACCATTAAAGCCAAAGTAAGAAGTTGAAGACAAGTCGTCGCTTTACTCTATATCTTTCATCAAAAACGTTCAGGGTAACGTCACTCCCATCTGCAAACACGTTCACAATTCAGTTTCAGTGGCATAGCTTTTGGTAAGGACGCTTACTACTGGACTTCGTTTCTAGTCTAAAATAGTATGAAAAGTGGCATAAATTACAATTTTTCTTACAAATTAATTGGTTAGGATATATGTAGACGTACTTTGTTCATTTTTCATGAAGTTGACTCTAAATGATTGCCGATTGTAAGTCGCCTAACAAATTCAGCACAACGTTCGATGCACTTTCTCAGAATAAAGGATAAAAGCATGTGGATTATAAATGAACACGGTTAACAGGAATTTGAAACTATATCGAAATGGTGAGTGTACACCTCTGTCTCCTCTGCATATAGTACACTAGTGCGAATATCTCTTTACTATGTTAGTAACTTTGCAAATTTAAATTCCTATTTTTGCTCACTTGAATTCTCTACACAACCTTTCCTTTATTGCTAACATGACCAAAGGTATCTTTTACCAATAGTTCATTGCTCTCTTACTATGTTAGTTTATTTTATACACCCAAGTGCATTACAGAAGTATCTATATACAATTGCTGTTTACTTTAAGAACTCTGAATTAGACTTTCTTTCTGGATTAGTTGGGGCAGAAAAGAGGATAGATGGTTGCTGTATCCACTATGTGGATCCGAAGCTACGAGTATCTTACCGTATAGACATGCTGTGTTATAAAGATTTAATTGTCTGGTGGTAGATATGTAGAGAATTTAAGTGGGTTTGATAGACTAAAGGTTTCCTTGTTTTCAATTTCTATGTGTATACTATGCTAATCAGCCGTTTCTTTCCGGGATTTATTTTATGTCATGTTTCCTGCAGGTTGGCTTTAGAGTAATGTCAGAACTCATGCTTACATGGAGTTAGTTTTGAAGAGTAATGGAAATATAAGCACGATTACGATACGACCTGTAGGTATTACTATTACTTCCGTGGTAAGCTTCTTTCTTTGATTTGGGTCGAAAATGTAAATACTTTCCAAATAATCTCATATAGCTTCTTCGGTTAGTAACATTGCTAGCCTAACTACTGTTGACAATACAATATTAGAATACACTCGTTTATTGAAAGACTTTATTTTTTAACCCGACTTCGGAAACTAATGAAACTTGAATCAAGTATGAATAGTACAGCCATTGAAATAAGTGTCTATGAAATCCTCAATCAGTCACCAGACGTATAAACATGAATTCAGAAGTGCACAGTTGTTAAATCTTCAGGGATATACTCCAAAGTGCATGCAGTTAGGCGATCATGTTAGCTCCCCTGTAGAACAAATGATTACTCGAAAGCAAGCATAAACCTAGATACTAATGGATAATCAGAGGTATTCAGATTAATTCGGGTAAATGTGGTCTGCTTCTGGACCTACTCCGAAATCCTCGTCGAAGTAATCTCATACGTAACTGAGGAAGTTGGTTGCAAAGCATACCTATCTTTAGTAAGGCGGTTCGGTGAAGTCGTGTGTAGCACAGATACAACCTTTGCTTTTGTAAGTCCATATATCCGGTCAGCTATTACAGCCGGTCTTTACTTCCCGACATCTTCATCATTAAGATACAACATGTTGGATGCTTTACGATAGACACATAAAACTCAACTGGTAATATAGGTGTCTATCTGCCTGACGGTGTTATCACCAAGTTGAACATCAGCTAACAGGAGGTCTACAGTTCCCTCATCTGGATGGGCGTTATATGCTTTTTTTCGAACTTGGTCTACGACTTCATCAAGCAACTTAGACCTAAGATACTTGGACAATGTTTCATGATTTTCAGAACCAGGAAAGAGTTTTTAGTATCGGGAACCGTAATATAGGATTACGGATACTGAAACAAGGTGGAGATAAAAAAACAAATCCCATAGAATCGGGCTTGAGAAGAAATATAAAATTTTTTGTAACATGATAAAAACAAGAAATATGATGCTTATAATACTTAAGATATAAGATATATACGTTCACCAAATTAAAATGTTTAGTACCAGTTATTGAAAATGGTTGTGTTATAGTTAATCCGAAAGGTGAAAATGTAGTTAGGTTTACAAGTAATTCCAAAGAATTGTCATTTATGGCAATTATTAAATATAATCCAAAGTTATTTCGATTATGAATTGCAATGTTGTCCAGTTAGATCACCAGTTCGGTGTGACGCTTAGCTCATAATGGGTTGACCTGTAGCCTGAAAGTGTTTTGTAGAGAGCAGAGTGTATGAGAGAATCTGAAAAAGAAAATAACAGGGGAAAGGTGGTTACATGAGATGAACTTACATTTAGGTAATGAAACCCATCAGCAACAACTTGAAATAACAAAGGTATCAGTATAGGGTTGTAGAGATCATTGATTTTCATTGTAATCATCAACCGACTAATGTTAGACCACCATTAGAAACCTGGAAGACTGGATGACCGTTTTGTCCTAAAATGGAAATCTTCATCAATGATAGGTTCATGATCTCAAGTAAAACTCAAGAATTTCCGCAACCCTATACTACAACCCTATAATCATCATGTGCTCACTAGTGATCAACTTCCAGAGGGAATTCTCGAAATTGTGGTGAACACAAGTGACCAACAGAGTTCAACCGTGTCAGATGTGAAGCAGTTACCCACTGAAGACAACAGAAGATGGTCTCCCAATATCATTTATTGATCTAAGTTAGATATTAACATCATTGGATGCCAGCTCAGTGATCTGGATTTTGAGGTTCGTGCACGATACTGAAGGTCCTAGGCTCGAGTCCCGTGTGCTGCGTCATAGATGCCGACTACTAAGGAGTCCTGTACTAGGACGAAACGACCGTTCAGTGCTTCCAGATTTTTAACGGTGGTCTAACATCGGTCGGTTTCGTAATCGCAATGAAAATAACAAAGGTATAAGATTGAATCTGGTAATTGATACTACGGTCTGGTAAAATAAAGTTTCGATGGCGGTACGCAGCTTCTCCTGTTTAAAATGACTGTCCATAGTGCTTGGAGTACTTGGATTTGTTGAGGCTTTGGCTGGTGTGTGCAGCCAGCGAGTTAACAGTTGTACGGCTTCTATATATTACAAGCATATGTTCCAGGCGGCGTAAAACTACGCCTATAAACTGTCATCATAGTATTTTCAAATTTGTCCAAGAAGCTATTATACGTATTATATAACAAATTAGAGCGGACGTAAACTCTTGGCAAGTATTACATCGAGGTCAATGAAGTGATTGTATTCATTGTAATAAGTTCTAAATTAACATTGTGTTATTCATAGGCCCATGAACTGTGAATAGTAAGAGTATGGACGTTTTAATTCCACAAAACTCCTTAGAATCAACTTCATAAATTACTCATTTACTTTGTTCTAAACGTTGCGTTTCCTATAGTTCTCAAATCAACACTCAATAAATGGTATGCTGTAATCATCGGTTCATCATGTAAAATGAGGCTGAAAGTTATCCATCGGTGGTAAGGAAAGTTTTTCAAACGGCTGAAAAAATTTTAACATTTAAAAAATATAGAAAGTCACCGTGGTGTAAATGATATGCGTTAGTTAATACGCACGCATTGTTATAACATAATGTATAAGCTACTTATATTGTTAAAAGTAGTGTAATTGGAAAATCCGTTGTAATGCGTCTAGAACAATGGTCCAAATGTTACCTCATGTAATTATATGATAGTCTTAAAACACCTCCTTAGCATAGTTTAAAATGAACGTTTCTTTCGAAGGCAAAAATGTCCTCTAGTCGTCAGTTTTCTCATTATAACTTTTCATCTGGAAATGATTAGAGGTAATTTAGGAATTTTTTTAAATTGACGAATATTTAAAATTTAAAATACTAAACTCCTGAATACCTTTCCTTTTCTGGTATCGAAAACACCATGATATTCATAACTAGAAATACTGTGAAACTCAGAAAAAATAGACTTGCTGAGAATGTATAAGTAGCAAATTTGGATTTTACTTAACTTCACCAGACTTTCAATGGTAATTACAGATGATCCTGTTACAAGACCGTTTTTATAATTTTTCTGTGTTTAGTTATACTCACAATTCTCAATCGATTTCAGTCTAGGTCTTAAGAAAAATGACACTTCCTAAGCATTAGAAATTAAAATACATTCAAAGTCTCAACATATTTCCTACACACAGTATACATGAACCATAACTGAAAGTTATAAATATAATAGTTGTCAGTTCAATGAAAATGATGAATTTCTACAATAATTTCTCCATAGCAGGAACCCAAAACATATATATCTTGCACTGATTCCTACTAAGTGACATAAGTGTCACAAAACAACAAATACTCCTATTGTTAACAATTTATCTAATACTCAGTTTATCCAAAATTACCAAGTCAAACCAAACTAATGACATTTAGTATTTAATTTAATAGTGGAATTCATGAGTCAATTGAAGCTAGACCACTATGGAAAACCTGGAAGCACCGGACGGCCGTTCCGTCCTATTGTGGGACTCCTCAGCAGTGCGCATCCATGACTGAAATTTTCATTATTGAATAATAAGAAATAATAAGCTGATTACTTTCAATGTAAATTCAACAGTTCTTGAAATTTTGGGAGAGCTTTTTATTGACGGTTCAAATCTGTCTTATTCAGAACTGAAATCAAGTTCGTTGTTTATACCTTTAAATCACGGACTGACTTCAGCTAGACAACTATTTGGAAACCGAGAAGTTACTGAGCAGCTATTCATAACATAAAATACTAATTGTAATATTTGCCCGAAAAGTTTGTGCTAATAAAAAGGATTGTTGGATTATTTGGTTTTATATTCATCCCATTTTGAAAGTTGAACCATTCACTGTAATATATCATTGAACAGAAACTAATATTAAAATCTGTTTATCACTTCTGACTGCTGTCTATCAGAAGAAAATTTTAACTATGCCAATCTAATTAAAAGTTATAGGTTTGAATGCTTCAACATGTAGACCTGAATAACAATTTCCATAAAGTACAAAATCCTCTAATAATTTACATAAGTTATCAACATTATTATGTTAAATTTCTAACAACACGGTAAATTGAAAAACAGTCAACCACTAAAGAACAACAACACAGAACTTTGCACAAATATATATATCTACTAAATCAACCGTAATTTACATGAGCACTTTGAGGTAGAACTTGATAGAGCTACAATATTTCAACGTTTTGAAAACCGATGAAGTTGAAATAATACTGTGGTGTGGGCTACTTGTGTCCACATAAGTAGTATATGCTGGTGGTCAGACATAAAATGTATTTTGGCAGAAAACCGCTAAGGAAAGAACTGAAATGAAGTGCAATTGGTAGGAAAATGAATAAACAATGAAATTAGGGAAGATGAACTGATATTTACAGAAGGAACAATGAAGAGTGAGAAAATTGTTTGTTATTTTGCAAATTAACTGTTTGCTGTCTAGTTATCAGAATTTAGTGAGATAGTCTGTAATTTATGCTTTAATACATTCGACTGTCCCCACTCGTGTTCTTGTTCACTACAATACTATCAGTGATAACTAAAGATTGAAAATACGTTATATAGCTGATAAAGAAAGGGATATGAACTTAGGGAATAAAACGTAGTAAATTATATTGTAGTCTCTAGATCCTAGATGTTATTCTTTCAGTTAGTATTTCATACCGTGGTCTCATCCATTTCTAGCATATCCGCAGATACAATAAGTGACAAGTATAACAAAATTTGTTGTAATTTTAGTTTAAATTACCATTGAAATGTTTATTCCATCAGATCGGCTAACCAGTGTATTAATTTCCTGACTCTGTATTGAAGAAGATCACAAGGATTTCTACAGTTGGTTATTAATGTTAGTTCTTACTTTTATTTATAAATGATTAATTTCTCAGGAAAACCATGAAAAACTTAATGTGTTAATGTTATTTCTTGGTCTTGCCTCAACCATCCTTCCAATTCACTGTTTTTTTTAGGGAGTGACAGTCTGGGACATTTAACACATATGTCTCCCTACCTCAGTTGACGAAGGTTTAATAGACTCACGAAACGGTTCATCTGATACCCTGTCAATATTTTAAACAGTGGACCTTTCATACTTGAGCAGTGCTTCGGAAACATTTTTGGTCAAACACTATCAGCCCATATCCGCCACCAACTCTCAACCATAAAGGTTCGAAAGCATTAGGTAAACCATAGTTTATTAAACTTAATTGCACATGTAAGCAAAGATGGATAGTGGCTGGCAGTGGAATCCAGGACGCACGTTTCGTCCTATTTGGGACTCGTCATCTGGATGTACCTGCATCTCAGAGTTGATGTTCACTCTGGGAAACGAACCCAGTACCTTTCGCCTCAAACGCCATAACGTTATCCACTCAGCTACTGAGTCCTGAGAGCTACTTGCTTTTGCAAAGGAGTGAAGTTTAAATTCACTTAGTTTTATTTGTTTAAATCTTCCGACTGATATTTAGGACTGCAAACGGTCAGTCTCTAACTGGCATATGTGCATACTGTGCGTATTGCCTCGATATTGCCTTAATTTACAAGCATCGTAAGCAAAGAGAGAGACTGACCAGTTGCAATCCTAAACATCAATGGGAAGATTCAAGCAAACAATACTAAGTGGATGTTACATAATGTTTTCTTTTTTTTCAGAACAAAAGAATCCAGTTTATTATTATGGTGGTAAAATAATTCGTTTATATTTATTAAACTAATGATTTTTCTGATGCTGGGAAGTAGTAGATGATAATTGAAGTAAATAATAGTTATGTAGTGAGCGAGAACTCAGGTGGTGACAGCCAATTTATTACTTAATGTAAAATTACAGAGTTCTTTCACAAAATGTGAAAACCATACATTGAATACTTCATGTGCAAATCATCCATCAATTGTTTTTTTTAAACATTTTTCATGATTCTTCCAATTCTCCATTCCTTTATGTTTCTATTTCCGTTTTTGTTTAGTTCATTGTTCTTAACCTTCTGTTGCTAGGCCTTCCATTTCTGATTGGTTCTGCATAATGCTTATGTCTGTTGACATAAGCAGCATATACCGTAATTATGTTATGACATTGCATCATGAAGTCGATGTAATTGTGAATAACAATATCAAGTAATTTTCTTTGTTTCTTTAAATTACTGATACTTATGAAATTTTGCCGAAAATCAAATTATTAGGCCTGGAGTAAATTGCTCAATAATCTTTTCAATAATGGTTATTAGTTATACGCCTTTCAACTTTGAAGATGATAGATGATAGCGATCACGAAGTATGACACAAAGTGACAATGTAATATCTATCAATTCTCAACAGGTGGTCAACGGCGTTTCAAATGGATCAGTGATAACTTTTTTGTTTGTGATACTGGATGATGTAGGTTCAAGTTTATAATGAAATACCAGTTACTCTAAAATTCCAGATCCGCCTTATTGGTGAGTGTAGACCAGCGCAAAATGTAGGTTTACGGCTTGTTGCTTGTGATCTCTAGAGGTGTAACATGAATAGAGGACTACTAACCATAATGGTGTAACACTAATTTTGGTGACAGTGATCCTATTTGAGTTAAACTGTTTAAGATGTGGTTGAATTATTGATTAAAGTATAAATCTTTTTAGAAATAATAACATGAACCATAAGGCTGATAATAATTACACACATTAACAAAAAGACAGGGTTAAGAACATAGCCAAATAAATAATGGTTAAAGAAGTATCAAACAGTTTGAATGTAATAGGTCTACCTGACGGCTTACCTAAAAATTTGATTTCAACAAACGGAATTTTATTTCACATATAATTTCAATCCAATGAAAAGATGTTTTGAAAGCAATCTAAGTGAAGTACTGAAAGTATGAATGTAATGAAAATATTTTAAAGATACAACAAAATATTCAACAGCAATTCCGATCAACCATATAATCAACAATACACTATTGTTATAGGTAATTAATAGCTTAAAATGTAGAAAAGAATTAATAGGTCTTTATTAGCGGACCGACAATGTATCGGCTATGAAATCATCTTTATTGCTAGTCTAATCTTCTCTACATCTGGTCAATAATCGACAATTCCACTATGGACATACTGGCACCTATCTAATAGAAGTCACTAAAAGAATTTACGGGTCCTGTCTACTCACTGATCAACTGATTGTGATCTTACTAAAACCAATGTAACTTTGGCTATCATTCGGTTGGATATTCATTAAAAATCCATCCAAAACTATGTAAACAGTCAGGGGAACTATGGTTGATATTTCAAGTTTACTGCGATTCATGTAATGTTAACATGTTCTGAAAGTATAACGAAAAGATTAACGTGACCTTAAAAATGTGATTTAGTTCGGCAGTTTATGTCCAACTATCCTATCAAAAATATACTAATCAAGACATGTACATGAAAAAACTAAAGATCAGTTAAACAAATACAAAGGGATAACCGAAAATATAAACGAGAGACAGATTGTGCAGTGAAGGGAAAATAAGAAATTCTAATAATACCACAGGGGTAAGAATGGGTCATTATGTATCCGATCCTCGTTGATCAAACCTCAAAGTGCACAGAATTATAATCTACATCTCCCTACATTGAATGCGTAAAAAAGTTTTTACTTCTGATACCTTCATCGAAGTATAGATAAATCTAAGTTGACTTGAATTCTCTAATAGAAGAATATAAAACATAATTATTTACCTTCGCATGAACCAGAATTGAAAGAACAACCAGAGAGATTTGTGAATATTTTAAAATAAACCGTTACTGAAGTTGCTGGTGAGAGAGAGAATAATGCACTAGTTTGCAAGCTAATCTTTTATTTTACAAGAGTGAGAAAATACAAATTGGTCAGAAAAATCTCCGCCATATTTTGTCTCCTGAATCGAAAACTACACATGATGTTTTAGGAACTCATTCTTTCAAAGCGATAACACTAGTCACTCTATGCGCAACAGTTTATACCGTGAAATCAATATAATTAAGAGATTATAGAATACGACATCTGCTAGGAGAGGTGATTAGACTTTCAAACTTTATTGTCTGAAACGAAATAACATTTAGATTTAATAAAAACAGATCAGTGAACTAATTTACTGATTATTCTGTACAATCAACCCCTCGATTACCGGTAGCTGCAAAGGAATTGTAAAAAGAATTCTTTCGGTGAGTTACTTTTCTAAAAAGTAGTTGATCTGAACTAATTTACAATTTTTCGATTCGTATGATTGAAAAAGCCAAATACTTCATGCATGAAGATTAGTACGTAAATATAGATCGAAATAAAAGTGACAAGTTTATATTCCACGAAAAGTGTTCGCTTCTTATATATTCTGTTCATTCATTTATCATCCAAGGATAAAATTCTCATTAACTACACTTTTGAAAACGTAACATTTTTCAAAGTAAGACTCAGCATAATTCAAGGAGAATCTCAATGTGTTTACCACGATTTTAAAATATCTGTAAGAACTAGAAAACCATGTTCATCGGTAGCAAAACACATAATTGAAGCGAGGCACAGAATTGACATCAGTAAAGCTTTTAAAACGTTGTATAGAAATTGCAAAGAACGAATTCTCAGGTTTGTTGAAGCCTTGGCTATTCGTAAATCTAAACCCCCTTATGTGTACAAAAACAATTTGTTATAATCTAGAATTTACCCTGGCAGTCCTTAAGTCATTTTATGGTCTAGGGTAATGCGACGATTTCCTGTTCTTTCTATGGAATATATATATATATATGTTTGTTACTTTCAAATATTGTTCGCATACTATTGTGATGTGGGCTACTTATGTTGACAGATATAAGTAGTATGTAATATCAGTCGAAAGTGGAATGCCTGGTAGCAAAAGGTTGAGAAGATTGAATGGAAGAGAACAGGAACAGAGAGTGATTGCTATGGACTATTGCTATACACTGATTATTATCCGGTGGCTTGCTTGAACATCTGGGCTACCTGTTCCTGATATCTAGATATTTCAATAACTTATCTAATTTTATTTATTTTAATACATCATTATAGCTATTAATCGTATAGCCTATTCAGGTGAGTTTCTGAAAAGCATACAACCATTCGTTGTACAAGTTACAAAATGCCCAATCACCGATATCGTGGTTGCTGTCAGGTAATATACACCGAAAAGAATGCACATTATTTAGATGTCCATTTATTGGACTGCTAACTTCTAACTGACGACCATTTAGTATTTATCGTCAGGATCAACCAAGAAGTAAGAAACGGAATCTTGTTGAAATACTTTGTGCTGAGAATTCTATATTGTACCAAAAAATGTAATATAGAATAAAGCCACTTATTATTATTATTACTAAAGTGTATACTAGTGTACAACATACTACTTACTTTTTTATGTGGATTACTTTATTTCATCTAAATTTATTTGAATGATTGTTGACTCCGTTTTGTTTTTGCCTTTGATTGAGCTAAACATTAGTGTAATTAAATGATAAAAATGACGTGTTTACAGTACAGAACTACTTTTTTTTAAATTTTGTGAATACACTTGTTAAGTATTTATTATTATTACTATTACTATTATTATTATTACTATTATTATTATTAATATTTACACAGTTGTTATGTAAGTGTTTACTCCTTTTAGCGTTTCTCACCTTCGTATTATCCACACTAGTCTTTGATTTGAACAAAATTAATCAAAATAACCTTTAATCAAGAACATTCAAAAACTTTGTAAAGAAAAAACCCCCTAAAGTTTGAACAATGAACACTGTGCTTCAATTATAAACACTTGAATTATCTTATATGTTATGTTTTTTATAAGCATATAAGTACAATGTCTTGATAATCACAAGTACCATACCTAAAAACATAAATGAGCCTTTAAAATGGTGTAATTTTTATGTGATGATAAGGTTTCATAGTACAAAATAAATTATTTAAATACCTGTTAATTAGTTGGTGAACTATTTAGCCTGAAATATTGCGGTTAATAAGAGTTCGAAAACGGTTATATAAATATACATAAACCAGGTATGTAAAAGTTGGAAGGCCAGATTTAGCGAATATTCACAACTGTAATCTTCAAATAACTTGTTCTCAACGATAAAATTGTCATCAATTAATAGAAGTACATGTACACTAAATGAAATTATGACTGAGAATTCAGTTAACATTCATAGAACAAGTTAGTTACTAGTGAGTAGAAGGATTCTACCGCCAGATCTGTCGCTTCCAACTCTACAAATTCTGGCTTAACAGCTTTAACTATGTGATGTATAGTAAAAATGAAAACAACACCGCTACAAATTGGGTATAAAATTTATAACAATGAACAAATAATCACTGTTTTGTGTGGTATGTACAGTTGGAGTTTTTGTTTCTGCACCAACAATATATCCCTTTATTGAAGCTACCCTTCGTAAGAGAGAATTTTGTAATATTAATGATGGTGAGATTCAACTACTTCAACTGTTATACCATTCGTGATCGTCTGAGAGAATTAGTCATTCAGAGTAAGTCAAAAGATTTTTTTCTGACCAGCAGTCTTTCTATCAAACGATTTTTGAGTACGGTATTAAGTTTTGTATAATTGTGTATTTTTATTGTATTTAATGATTTTTAAAAACGTTTTACCAAGCTTCCGTAGTTATTACTATACCATGACAACAGGCTAAAACCGGTTGACAAACGAAATTATTACTTCTTTTTATCAGTGTAAGTTACAATGTAGGTCGACCAAGTGAAGAATATTAAGTGTTCAATATATATTTCTTCAAGACTCATTAAAATTTGTTATTCTGCTATCCTATTTTTTTCTATTATTAACATTGTGTATTTATTTGATTGAGATATTGTCATCAAATAAGAGTATCACATCGATATTGTTTAAAAGCATTGGTTGATTGCCACTGAGTGACATGATTGAAGTATGTGAGAACAAGAAAATTCGTCAACTAAACAAACTAAATATCTCGTTTGGGTAACAAGTATGATGTAATCTGCAATAACAATTATGTCATACATTGTTGTCGAGAAGTCTCCCTTAAGAAGTCAAGTTACATAAGCGATAGTTAAGAAAAAGTGTATGGTTAACTAATTTAAGAAAAAATAGCGATTCAGAAGAACTTTCACTAAGATTTGAGCATCAAACCTCCTGAGGAACAACTGATTTCGTACCGAGGTAAGTGACAAATAATAACATGGACTTTACAAACTGTATACTGCAAAAACCCACAAAAAAAGCATTATGAACGCCATCAGAACAACTTTCTTTACAACAACATTGTCATTAGTGTTTTCCACCTGGACACCTTACCAATAACTCAAGGAAGAATTTTACAAATCTGATTAGCCTAATATGCATTTAGGAGTTCATATGAAGTTAAATATACTAATCTTCTAAAGTTTATTCTGTCCAAGAGAGTTCGAGGATGTCATCATAAATGGTTAATACTAGACAGAAATGGATCCATAAGCAGTGAAACTTCTTTTTAGTGAACGATTATCTCTTTCTGTACTCCCTGGCACAAATACAACTAATTTATAGAAGTGAAACTATTCATATTTCGGAGTGTTTAGTTATGAAATTCAGGACCTTAATTTCGTTGTACCTGAAACTCATCAATCTGAATGTCAGTGTTATTATTCACACTTAGAGCTAAAGTGCATACTCATCATTTCGAATGCTATAAGATAATTAGTTAGGTAAGTGATTTACAATACACATCAATTTATTTAACGTATGTGGTATTTACAATTTACCGTCATGAATTGTGTTTTCCGCGTCCTTGATATTTAAGATTAAATTAATCAATCTACCGGCATACAAGATTCTTTGTTAGTACCTGTATTTAAAAGTTGGTTATATTTTGGCCAGTGGATAATACTGGAATTTAGTAATAACAATAATAATACTCCTCTCAATACTATTTATAGTAGTACAGATAGTATTAACAGTATTTATTGCTGATAAAGTCAGTCCACACCAGATTTATAGGCTCAATTCATATGGTACAACAAAGGTATCAATGAAAAACATATTACCCATGGATGGTTAACTTCACTGCAGAATATCTCTGTAAACAAGTAAAACTTACAGAAGAAAATCTTGTAAAACTCAATAAGCACACTCTAAAACAAATTGCAAGATAGGGCTACAAGTGTATGACGATAATAACATTCATCCAAAATAGAATAGATAGACAGCAGTTTTACAAGAACGATTAATTTGGTTCCACCAAGATGCTATCAATACAAATATTACGCTTGTAGATTCAATTACTATGAAACAAAATGGCGATTCAGTAAGATGTCTAAATGAAAACTAGTAAAAAAATACACTAATTCTATGTCGGACAGGTTGGGATGATAACTATAAACTTTTTACGTACGTCCAGTACAAGCATGAACTGGTTCAGATAAATTCCTGATGTGGAATGAAGGGAATACAGCTAAGTTCGAAGTACCATAAGAATATCAATGACGATGATAACAAAAGTGATAATGCAAAATAAAATTTTTTTATGGTAGTATCAGTAACAATTAATAATAGTAAATGCTCTTCTACATCATTTCATATTACAAATACACATAATAATCATATTTATTTTGTTATGTATTTTACTATATAGGGATTTCTAGATGTCATTCACCATGAATTGATGTTGATGTGAAGACCAGAAAGGATTAAGCAGCAACTTACCCCCGAGTATGGTGCTCTTCAGAGGTACACAGCTATAACCGAGAGAATGAACCGCAGGAACTTCAGATGTTACAGTGAATGCCTAAATGTCAGACTACTGAATTGGAACCCGGCAATTTATTGAAGTGAAAAGGAAAAAAGAACAGTCTGTAAAATTTTCAGAGTTGAATTCACGAGTCGATCTAAACTAGACCACCATTAAAAACCTGGAAATACTCTAAAAAGTGCAAATAAACGCACCTGAATAAAGCGTTTATATTTTTTTAGTAGTAAGAAGCATAGTAAATCTCATGACCATAAAAAAGCACCATAAATCATTATGCACTGCTGAAGAGCCCCATACTGGGACGAATCGACAGTTTAGTGATTTTAGGCTTTTAATCGTGGTCTAGCTTAGATGGACTAGTGGTTTCGACTGTTATTATACTACAATCTCCACAAATCCTCATACTGGATATAATTATTGTCTAATCACTATTTTCTACAGTTTCAGTTTTGAAAGGACAGGACGTTAGGTGGCCTGTATTAGTCCTGGCAATGATGGTCTCTCAGTTGATCCAATTTTCTTTCGGAAGAGTCGACAGATGGGGTTTCAATCACGTGTTGATGTAATGAGTTCTAATCTTTGATGATTTAATGAGAAAGTCAATATTCAGCTAACAAGTAATTTGTTCTCTGCTTTTGAACTTTTTTAAACTATCCTCGTAAATCCTCTGTTTTGGAACACAAGGAAAGTAGGGGCATATTAGATGAAAATTTATCACTAGGTAATTTAAAAGATGTGATCAAGTCGCGTCTAGTTTTTTGTATGACAATGGAAATAGGTTTAGTTTAGCCACTCGAGTATCATAAAAGATTTTTGCTATTCAGGGAATCAGCTTAGTTGCGGTTCTTTGAACCTTTTCCAACAGATTACTGTCTCTTTTTAGGCACGGGTTAGCCAATTTTGTGCAGTACTCGAGTTAAGGAGGAACGAATGCTGAATACAAAGTTAAAAAGGTTTTAGCATCGATATGACTAAATACCATACTTATTGACCATAGGGTTCTAAAACTTTTGGCGATTATCTCACGGCAGTGTGGAGTAGTTTTTAACTCTTCTCTGACTATGACTCCTAAGTCACTTTGTGTCTAGACAACAGGTAGCTCACTGTTATATACCTTGTATGTTCTATACCTTGGTGGACAATATACATCATAATGCGCGTGGAAGTATTTATCGGCAACTGCCAAATTTTAGCCCACTCAAGTAATTTCTTTAGGTCATTTTGAAGCTGCAAACTCTCACCTTAATTTTTTATCGCTCTCCATATCTTGACATCGCTAGCATATAACAAAATCGACGATGATAGGAGGAACAACAATGGCCCCCAAGCCGTATCCTGAGGCACTCCGCTAAGCACAGTTTCCCAACTAAACAACTTTGAGTTCATCCGTTCTCTTTGTTGACGCCTAACTAGGAAGTCCTTTATCCACCTTCATAAATTGCCTCCAATCCCGATAATACTTAACTCATATAACAACCGATTGGGAGGAACTTTGTCAAAATCCCTGCTAAAGTCGATGTAGGCTACATCTATAGGTAACTTTTGATCTTCAAGGGTACATCAACTTTCTCGGGCTACTAATAAGTTGATGAGAAATGAATAACCTGTTCTAAAGCTATGCTGCTTTTCAGAAAGGAACCGCTTTTCGTGGAGATACTTAAACAATTCCTTCCAAATAATCTTTTCTAAAATTTAAACAACCACGCTGGTTAGGCTTACGGGTCAACGGTCCTCAGATATATGTCTCGTACCTGTTTTAAAAATAGGACTTATTATGGCATTCTTCCAGTTTTTGTTAATCGACCCTGAGTTGCAGATGAATTAAAACATATGCTCAAGGGATTCGCGACAAAATTTGCTAACTCATTTAATAACCTAGAAAACATTTTATCGGGTCCTATGGATTTGCTTATATCAAGCTCATATAGCAGACCAAAGACACCAAGTTCTTTATTGGTTACAATGTCCAATGTGTGTCTGTCAGGGGAGGAATTGTGTGAACCGAAGGGGAGGACGTCTCCACAGTAGATGCATTGCCAAAGTAATTTGAGAATACCTGAGCTTTATCATAATCTTCCTCCTCTAATGATGCAGTACTATTATCTCCTCAATTCATTTTATGAATTATTAAGAAAAATTTATTAGTTGTTTGCAACATTTGTTCTAAAAAACCTAGGATTACATTAACTGTAACGAGCGTATTCAAACGAAATAAAAGCTGCAAGTATCATCGGCTTTTAATCACCTGAATACTGTGCATTTTTTAAGCAAATGGGCATTGTATTATCGAGGAAAACAGTTACAAATTATTCATTATCAAGGAAGTATAAATTAGGCCCCTAAAACCTAAATGAAAAGTTTATAGCCATCAATACCAAGGTTGGACTTGATAGTTTGATATAAATCGACTAGAAAATTGTATTTTTGACGTTGCATGACTTAATGTGAAGTAAATAAATAACCGAATTAAATTAACGCAAGTTGAAGCAATATAAAAGGAACAGTGCAGAATATTTTTTGTACAATCAAAATCATAATAGGTCTAAACACGTCAATGTCAAGTTACTTGGGTCAAGGTGATTCTGTGTGACATCATTGTATGAATTTGTTCATAGGAAGGTGGGTATTAAAAACGTAGTGTGGTTGAAATTGAGTATGTTGTGTGGAAAGTAAATAAGGTCATATGTGATTGTTTGGATAAACAGTCCAGGTTTGATGAACATTCAGGCCTTCTTCCCTACTGAGGACAGAGGGGTGTAGCATTACGTGAAACGCTTCGGCTATTCACCTTTCTTTATAATTATAAAAGCCTTTCTGAATTATTTATATATTTTTTATATCAATTTGGTGGTTATTGAACATAAAACGCACAGACTTTCTGGATAATTATTTTGATTGTTATCTATTGAGTTGTAAGCTTAAAACTTACCGGCAGATATCATCCACCCATTAATACCAGTGCTCTTCATACATAAAAAATATGTATCGAAGAGTCAGTTGCAAGAATCTGTACATGGTTATTGAGTTTCATTCAAACAATTAAAGAAGATTTTCAACACACGCTCATAGATAATAAGTATAGAGCTTATAACGTTGACTAGTCCTGGAATAGTAATCGATTTTATGTTTATCTAGTCTTTTTATATTGATCGAGGTGTATGATCTAAGTCTTAAATGTGGCTACTGGTTTAAATGAATCGACACTAGGCACACGAGAATTGATATCAAGCAGGAAGTTTAAATTTCATGGGGAGCACAGATCCCACCGATACTGCAAGTATAGCTTGCTAATCGTCGAACTTCTTAGCACGACATCCTCCCTTAACTAATTACTTGTAATCTATGAAAGTTTGCACAGCGCATTACAAATTTTGTCTTTCCATAAGAAATTTTACTTGAATTACCATTATGCACTTGAAAAATTCTTCCCATAGCCCACCTAGGGTTGCTGCTGGTCCCATGCCTGGGTAAAGAAGGGGGTTAAGCGATGAGTTTGCAACTTCATTACAAAACGCAAACGAGAGATAACCAATTAGACCTATTTAACTATACCGTGGAGGTTGAAAAGTCTTAACATAAAAGAGTTTTGACAGCTCATTATGAATGCTAAAAGTCTCCGAAGGCTACTAGATCAACTCCACTTCTGACAACTAGAGCAATGATAAGCATAGGGGAATAGGACAAAGTGATAGACTGGAGGGGCCCTTTAAATAACCCCAGAAATGGAAAGATTTAATCTAGTTCTGCTTGGAATAAATGAAACCTAATGGACACAAACTGTAAAGAAAAGACTAGCTTCAGGAAAGATGTTGTATTCCGGTCATGAAAAAGTACCCCATACACACAAAGCGTTTCATTTCTGTTGTCCATGGAAGTCTAAAAGCACTGGTAAGATGGGAATTTCATGATCCTACTATTGCAAAAAACATCCCTTGAAATAAAGAATTAGCAGACTACAATGAATATCGTTTAGTGCTATGTACCCACAAATGATGGCAATGAAGACGATAAAGACCAGTTTTATGAGACTGCACTTAATCCTAGAGAAATTCTCGAGTGAATACCTAACTTTCCCTATGGAGGCGCTGAACCCAAGTGTTTGGATATACAATACTGGGTATGAAGACACGACAGAGTGAAATGGTCTGGGAGAAAAGAACGAGGGTTATAAGAGACTGATTAGTCTATGCGCTTTCAGTAACAGTGAGAAGTGCCAGGAGTTTACCAATAAACACACGCAAAATACCACTCGAGTTTCACTGAACAGCACTACCAAAACCCAGATAGACCACATATGCATAATGAGACAATCAGAAGCTCTATTGAAGATATTATAACAAAGAGAGGAGCTGATATATCTTCAGATCGTCAGTTGGTATTGATCCAGCTAATACTAAATCTAAAAATGCATTGGATAGTTGGTTAAATAGCAACATGAAAGTTTAATACCTGAGAACTACAGAAGGGTAGGCCCCAAGATAAAGAAATATGTTAAAACAATATGATATAAGTGAGCTTGAAGGGAGATATAGTAGACCAGAGCAACCAGTCACGAGCAAAAAAGGAAAATCAAACATTGAGAATCAAGAGCTTCAGAATAGGTGAGTTGAGCGCCTTGAAGACCTTTTGTATAGACCAAGGCCGATGAGTGGAACGCATATTGAAGAAGCACACACAGATATCCTTAAAGCTGATGCCCTACTAACAGCAGAAATAATCACCAAGGCCATCAGAAAAATGGGCGGTCGAAAAGCAATGGGACTAAACACCATAACATATGAAACAATAAAATCAGATACAGAGGCAATTACAAAGATGTTACGCATTCTATTCAGAAAGACTTCGGAGGAATAATAGGTACCAACAAATTGGAAAGAAGGATATTTCATCAATATAACAAAGAAGGTAGATCTCAATAAATGTGAGAACAGCAAGTACATCATACAACTTTCAGAACCAGGAGAACGTTTCAACACAGTGTTATTGAACTGAACCAAAGATTCAGAAGACTCCCAACTTTGAAAACAACGGGCTAGATTTCGTAAGGACTGATCATGCATCGACTAAATCAAGGTACTAAGGATTATTGTTGGACAATCAATCGAACGGAATCCATCATTGTATGTCAACTTCCTTAGTTATTCCAAAGTATTAGACAGCGTGGATAAGAAAACCATGTAGAATCCTCTGTGACACCGTGGAGTGCCCGGAGAGATTGACTCTACCATACGGAACTCCTCCAAGGGACTGGGTCTAAAATTTGTCCATGGAGACCAGTTCACAGATGTATTCCATGTGATGACTGGTGTCAGACAAAACTGCCTTCTCCCTTTCTCCCGACTGTTGACTGGATTATGAAGACCTGCACGGAATATAGTGAACACATTTGACACGGCTGAGTGATTTGGATTTCTCTGATGACTCAACCCTTACATTGCACAAACGGCAACAAATGCAGACAAAGGCAGTCAGTTATTCATTGATGTGATTTAAGACGATGATTATATAAATGGGTAACGGAGATGTATATCTCAATAGCAATTATTCATAAGATCGAACTAGAGTCAGATGTCAGGCCACTAAAGATTCACAGTTGCATTCACTGTATTTAATTGAATAAAACTGATATAACTCAAACAAAAAAGAGAAGAGAACTTACGTGACACCAAAAATCGTTTAAAACTGTCTAAATAATTCATTTTTGCATTGTTTGTTCGAATCTTCCCATTGATGGCGTTCGGAGAGAACAGTACTGGGTTTGAGTCCCGGAGTGAACATCAACTGTGGGATGCAGGTACATCCAGCTGACGAGTCTCATATAGGACGGAACATGCCTCCTGGATTCTACTGCTAGTCACCATCCATCTTTGTTTATATATTTAAATATACTGATTTTTATAGATTTGATTTATATTGAATAAATTAATGTGAATAAATCCACACATAGTTAAAGGTGAATCATTAGTGAAGAATCCAAAATAAAGATGAAACAACGATTTTTACTTAGCTTAAGTCAGTCATTCGATTTACACAAAAGTATATAGATTGATCAGTTATTTATATCACTTGCTTGAATTTTATTATAAGTGTTTTTCCATTATCTATGCATAAACAAAGTAATTATTTAAATATTCTATATAACTATTAACATTTAATAAGTATGAACAGAAAGGGGGTTTTGTGGAGATTGTAGTACTTTAATAGTTGAATTCATAAGTCAGTTAAAGCTAGACCACCATGGAATACCTGGAAAACCTGATAATAATCATCATGTGCTCAGAAGTGACTGGTTTCAAGAGGTATTTCCTGGAGTTCTAGTGAGAATCCATGACCAGTGGAGTTCAACCATGTCTGTTGTGAGGCAGTAACTCACTGAAGACAATGGTGGACGGTGGTGCAATTTCGTGGATTGGTTGAAGTTAGACATTACCGCTGTTGGATGTTGGCTCTGTGATATAGAGCTTAAGCGTTTGAGCATGAGACCGAAGTTCCTGGGTTTGAATCCCGCGTGAGGGATCGTGGATGCACACTGCTGAGGAGTCCCATACTAAGACGAAACGGCCTTCGAGTGCTTCCAGGTTTTCCATAGTGGTCTAGCTTTAATTAACTCATGAATTCAACTATTAAATTTAATGAGTATGTTTCAACTCTGAATAAGTTTTTTATGATTTATTATCATGAATTATAAAAACATTCTGAGAATCGCTATCATAATAATTTACTTTCTATAAATCATTATGAAAATTAACAGTTCAGAATGTCATATATACACGTAAATGTTCGTTATGATAGTGAATCAGTGGTGTTCACAGGTTAAAGGCAATCGGAAATAAATTTTAGTATTCGTCAGTAAGACATTGATAGTATAAAGGGAACTGATTTTTCCAGTGGGATATAAACCGGTATCAACCAGTGCCAAAATACATGTTATGTCTTAGCACAAAGACTGATCGTTGTATGGCAAAATGATCGATATGATTCAGTCAGTAGTATCTACAGGATAAAGATGACATCACTTCCCACTCAGTGATCGATCACTTCTAATTTCTCAGTCATGCAAAAGGTCAGTCGAGGTCTATATATCTTACTGGCAAGTTCAAGACAGTGAAACTTTCGGACTTAGCTTCAAACTGCGTGTACAGTATCAGTGCTTACTGACGAGATCTACGTCCAATGAAGAAGTCTTGTTGAATACTATCAACCATTAAGACTTTTATATAGTGCACGGCATATCAAGCCACTCAGACCAGTGAATTCCTTGCGACTTAATCAAAGAATCGATCACCACTAAGAAGTATTGAATAAACGTGACATTGGTGGTCAGCCAATACTTAATATCTCAGTCCTTCAGCAGATCAGTCAAGATTCCATTAGCTCATTGGTAATGTCTCGGACTGTGAAAGTGGGCGACGCAGAACCAAATCCTCTGGAATATAACTTTCATCAAGATTACAGGTACAACTTGCTGATAAATGCCACACAACGCGTAACATAGGTCCGTGGTTTTGTACTAATGATGATTTAAGATTGTGGACAACTGAATCTTCTACAGAATGAAATGCTTTAGGCGTAGACATCTATCAATAATTGTCTGAATGTTATAAACAATATCAAATAAATAGCCCAAGATTGGACATTCGGGACTTACTGTATGTTGTAAGGAATATCTCATTATCGGTCTTCATTGTTTTCACTAATCTGTACGAATAAATGCTTCTGAATTTAAAATTTGTGTTTGGTCGTACAGTCTTAAAAGTATGTACACTTAATTCACTCGAATCAAAGCATCGTTTTACATTTTGGGGATTATACTACCTCTTAATCATAAAGAATTCATATTTATTGTGATATTTCTTTGTTGTTGATCAGTATTAAAATTCATGGATTTTTTTGACATATCTGTAATACGACTATCAGTGGAGTCAAGAAGTGTTTCATCTATTCAGTGCTCATCACCTGGATATGGCTATACCCTAGCTTTGATGTTGACACTGAGATTCGAGTTCAACATCTGTCACTTCCACATCCAATGCGTTATCCGCTGAGCGACTAGTTCCAGATAGCCATTAACCACTACCGTAATCTATCACAATCATAAACTCAATATTACATCTCTGTATTACAAATTCATTTAGAATTATTTTTTTCTTATTATCAAAGTCAACAGTCAACATAGGTATGCAGAAACGAACCAAGTTAAATGAGAGTTTTTAATTTATTCATTTCAATAAAATATCTAAACATTGGTTAATTTATTCCAAAATGATTACAGTAAGTTACATTTGAAAGCTAAGCAAGATATATGCTATTGACCATCTAAACATTGTCAGATCTCTATTCATTACAATCTATCGTATTGTGAAATCAAACCTGGAACAAAGTTCTATGTATGGGTCATGGCATTGATCGATTTTATTAGACGGGATGGATATTGTGAAGTTGTTTTCCTACTAATCTACAGATTAGGCTAATATACACTAACCAGACTATAATCAGATAAATTTAGTTGAAAATATTTACGTAATATCCCTTTTCATCTGATGACGAATAAAAGTGTTCATTTGAAACTTGACACTAAGCTAGGAGTTACCTGTCAACGAGTTTCGGTTAATTTATACGTTCCTCTATAAAAAAAGTCTATAACGGCTTGACAACACATATCTGACATTGATCTTGATAAGCTTTCTTTCAAATCGTTCCGAAAAATTTTTCTGAGTTTTAATGAAAAAAAAATTTTAATAGTTGAATTCATGAGTCGATTTAAGCTAGACCATCATTGAAAACCTGGAAGCGTGCGGGATCATGAATATGTACTGTTGAGTAGCTCCATACTAGAACGAAACAGCCGTCCAGTGCTTCCAGGTTTTCAATGGTGGTTTAGCTTACATTAACTCATGGACTTAACTGTTAAAATTACTACAATCTTCACAATTTTTCATTCTAAGAAAAAATAATGAATTCTCCTTGCCTAATCAAACTAGAAATCAACAAAAGTACTGTGATTTAATCTTGTTGATGACAGTTATGGTAATCGTTTTTAATCAATAAATTTCTGTTACTGGAATGATTTAGAATTTATATTCAAAAGAAGAACCGTCACATGAACATTTATGTTGTTTAAATCAGACAAAAGAAAATGTAACCTAATTTTTTGTTTTTGATTAGAATCTATACAAAAAAAGCGACTATAATATAAAGAATATAGAGTTCCTTGATAGAAAAAACAACCAGAAATTTAACTTAAATAAAGAATTAGAATGTTAAGAGGTAAGACTTTCAGATAAGATTCAGCTATCCTGACACAGTATAACGTGTTTATTGCACTCAAGTTAATTTAACTACTGCTGATAGAATCCTGTTGATTAGATTGAGATGTTACCAATAAAATAAGTGAGTTAACATTTCGTGGGCTACACTTCGATATAGATCAGTCACAGACAACTGACAAGAAACTCTTACTGGACATAGGCTTCTTCCATAAGTTGTACGTAAAATATCGAGAATACTGATGCTTCATATGAAATTTGAAGCTAAGTTCATAAGTTTCACTCTCTCAGATTTACTACTGAGTCATATGAACCTCGATTAATCTTCTGTATGACTGAGACATTGACAGTGATCGATCACCGAGTTCGAACCAATATTATCTTTGTCATGTTCGTGGGTGTTAATTGAACTTAATTGATCATTATCATATACAATGCACCTTTCTTTGTTTATAGGTAATTTTATGTTTTACTGTCCTTCATTTAGATGTTTAATGACCTAATGGCCTTGTTTATGCCACTGATCACTATTCGGACACCTTATTTTTATTATTTCAGATGATTGACCCGTAATCTACACAATTCACTCAACTCCCTTCAGTTATAACAAGTGAAATTTTCATTATGTGAATACTCTACAGATTAGAATTGACCCCTAATGATATCAGTCAATAATAATATTCATTTGTAATTTATCTTAAACCAAAAATTTATGACTTGATCATTAAGAATTCAAAACACATTTATTCATATGATTTTCGTAGAGATCATATATAACTAAAAGGTAGTTTTTTATCACATAGCTGGGATTAATCTGCGAATAATTGGAAATCAAATACTATTGCACAATTGTGTCATCATAATTTTGATAACTTACTTACGCCTGTTACTCCCAATGGAGTATAAGCATCCGACTAACATTCCCCAACCCACTCTGTCCTGGGCCTTCCTTTCTAGTTCTATTCAATAATTTTGATAAGGCTTACTTTAATTTGATGAAGTGATTGATTATGAACGTGAGAAATGTTCAATTTTGATTTCTTTAATGACTGGTATAATGCTTCTTAAGATTCCTGATAGTCTTTAGTTTGATCACAATTTGGGCCATTATGGGGTATTACTTATCAGTGTTTAATTGAAAGGTAATCTAAGTGTCTAGTATTTTTCTGATTTACATTGGTTATATAGCTTATGTTCGCTCGGGTTGAAAATAACCTGTTAGTTTATATCAACCAACCACAAGCCTAATAAATAAATTCTAAATTTTAAATGAATGTAATTCTTATTGACTTTTGAATAAATAAATTATGAATTTTGGTTTAAAATAATTCATCTTACTTACTTACGCCTGTTACTCCCAATGGAGCATAAGCCGCCAACTAGAATTCTCCAACCCACTCTGTCCTGGGCTTTCCTTTCTAGTTCTATCCAATTTTTGCTCATTCTTGTCATGTCTGTCTCCATTTCTCGGCGTAATGTGTTCTTTGGTATTCCTCTTTTCCTTTGGCCTTCAAGATTCCATGTGAGGGCTTGTCTTGTGACACATTTGGGTGATTTCCTCAATGTGAGTCCTATCCACTTCCACCGCCTCTTCCTGATTTCTTCCTACGCTGGAACCTGGTTTGTTCTCTTCCACATTAAGTTGTTGCTGATGGTGTCTGGCCAACGGATCCGAAGTATCTTGCATGGACAACTGTTAATAAACACCTGTATCTTCTGGATAATGTCTTTCGTAGTTCTCCAAATTTCCACCCCATACAGTAGAACTGTCTTGACATTGGCATTGAAAATTTTGATCTTGGTGTTGGTTGAGAGTTGTTTTGAATTCGAGATGTTCTTCAGTTGTAAATATGCTGCTCTTGCTTTGCCGATCCGTGTCTTCACATCCGCATCAGATCCACCGTGCTCATCAATGTTGCTGCCCAAAATGTAGAGGTTTTCACGTCTTCCAAAGCTTCTCTGTCAAGTGTGATTCGATTGGTGCATGTTGAGACCTTCTTCTGAGGCTTCTGTTACGCTGGTTATTTCCTCGTGCATTTGTTGTTGCGTTTATGATAGAAGAGCCAGATCATCTGCGAAGTCTAAATCGTCCAGCTGCATCCTGCCTGTTCACTGTATCCCGTGCTTTCCTCCAGATGTTGACGTCTCCATGATCCAGTCGATCACCAGGAGAAGGAGAGTAAACAATCTTGCCTGACACCGGTCTTTACCTCGAATGAGTCGGTGAATTGTCCTCCATGCATGATTTTACAGTTTAACCCATCATAGGAATTCCGTATGATATTGACTATGTTCTCAGACACGCCGTAATGTCGAAGAAGCCTCCAGAGTGTTATCCTGTCCACGCTATCAAATGCTTTCTCTTAATCAATGAAGTTGATGTAGAGTGATGAATTCCATTCAATTGATTGTTCCAAAATGATCCGTAGAGTTGCGATTTGGTCTGTACATGATCTATCCTTACGAAATCCAGCCTGTTGGTCTCGAAGTTGGGTGTCTATGGAGTCCTTCATTCTGTTTAACAACACCCTGTTGAAGATCTTTCCTGGTATTGAGAGAAGACTGATGTCTCTGTAGTCATCACACTTGCTGAGATCGTTTTTCTTTGGTATTTTGATCAGGCGTCCTTCTTTCCAGTCTGTTGGTATTTATTCTTCATCCCAAATTTTACTGAAGAGAATGTGGAGTATCTTTGCAGTTACTGCTACATCTGCTTTCAGTGCCTCTGCTGGAATATTGTCTGGTCCTGCTGCTTTTCCGCTCTTGATGTGTCTGATAGCCATACTGATCTCTTCAATTGTTGGTGGGCCAACATCGATTGGGATGTTCGTGGGTACTGCTTCGATGTTAGGTGAGTTCAGTGGAGCTGGTCGATTCAAGAGTTACTTGAAGTGTTCTACCCACCTGTTTCGTTGTTCTTCAATGTTGGTGATTACCTTGCTTTCCTTGCTTTTGACTAGTCGTTCTGGTTTACGGTGATTTCCAGCGAGTTTCTTTGTTGTATCATATAATTGTCTCATGTTTCCCTTTCTTGCAGCCTTTTCCGCTGTCATTGCTAAATCTCCCACATGTTTACGTTTGTCGGCTTTGATGCTCCTCTTCACTTGCTTGTTTACTTCTGTGTATTCAGCTTGTGCCTTGACTTTTTCTGCTCTTGTTCGGCTGGTATTGATTGCTGCCCTTTTGTTCCTCCTTTCTTGAATCTTATCCAGTGTACCAACAGTGATCCATTCCTCGTTGTGGTGCTTCTTGTGACACAGAACCTCCTGACATGTTGAAATGATTGCTTCCTTGATACCTTTTCAGTTGCTCTCCATGGTAGTTCCCTCTCCATTGAGTATATCATGAAAGGCCTGGAACATGTTGCTGAGGGCTATGTTGAATTTGTTGAGTTTGTCAGCATCTCGAAGAAAGGCCGTATTAAACTTTTGTGATGTTGTCCGCGCCGTTGTCCACTGCTTCTTGAGTTTTAGTTTCATCTTGGCGACCAGCAAATCATGATCTGATCCTCCCAACCCATATTGAGTATTGGGTAGAGAGTCAATAATAATACATATTTTTTTGTTATATCCCAATCAGTAGGAAAATTGTATTTTTAACGTTTCGTGACTTAATTTAAACCACTTCTTCAGAGCAAACAAATAATAGACATTAATTTAACACAAGTTTAAATAATAAAAAAGAAAAATTAATACGATAAGATCTCCTCTATGCATTCGATTCCAGTTACCAAAATTAAGTACAATCATTATATTATGAGGTCAGATCATCTTAGTTTCATACAGAATTTTAATCTTTCCTTGTCACATAAATTGACTCCTTAGGTGATTTTATCATTATTTTCCTTTCATCTCTTTCTCTCATTTTATTACTTCGTGGCACCATCTCATCTCTCTTCCAGTTTGATAATTTTGCTTTCAACTAACTAAGCTTCAACAATTTTATTCTCATTTATTATTTAACATTTGTTCATGATGTAATTACGTACTTCTACACTTTCCTTCTTTTACAACTAACAATGCCCTAGAATATTCTTTTATAATAAATGGATAGTTGTAACATTTTGTTCAGTCTGTTAAATTTGTTTTTAGATATCTGCTATATTATGCTGATATACAATAACACGAACTCCCAACCAAATTTGTTTCTATTATTTTATTATGAAACAATCCAGGTTGTAAGGAAATGACGAATTGAAATGAACCCATGTTATTCAGTTTAGGTTATTGTCTTCCTGCTCTTGTCTCGTTTCATTCTGTATAATTATTAGTCTAAAAGTGACGAACGTACTGCATGGTTCTAAATTTCCACATTTGATTTGAGGTGTTATGTCTCACTGTTCAGAACTCGGAAACTGAAGTGAAACAGCTATTGGTTCTTCATGGTATTCAACATTGTATCATCTGATATTAGTCAATGACGATAACCATCTCATTGTCAGTCTAAACGATTAGAATAATAATATATCTTAAATGAAATGATCAAGAACATTTTTAGACGCTTATTTTTGTGTTTTTTTCATTGAAAAATAATCGCTATTGTTTTATTTCATTCTTCCATGAATTGACATTCTATTGATAAACGAACGTACCGAAGAAAGCCAAAAATTCTTATCGGAAACAAAAGTAAACAAAAGTCAAATATTAATTCTTCTGATGATTAATGAATGAAAGAGGACGTTATTATTGTAGTTGATAATTCAGTAAATCACGTAACATATGACATATGTTATCTGTTAACTAAAATAAAAAATAACTATCTCACAATTTTTCTTTACATGTTAGCCTATTTCTGTATTCTCTCTTCGTATTTATGTAGTTTTCAACATTAATTATATTGAGGTCATGAACCGATCAATGTCAGACCACCATAGAAAACCTGGAAACACTGGACGGAGGTCTCGTTCTAGCATTAGACTCCCCAGAAGTGTGCATCTCCAATCCCACACGTGGGACTCCAATCCGGAACCTTTGGTTTCGAGCGCCATCGCTTAGACTGTAGACCACTGAACCTGTGTCCATCAATGTTAATATCTAGCTACAACCAATCTACGATACTGCTCAATCATCTTCCATTTTATTCGTTGGCTAAATGCCTCATAACCGGCACCGATTGAACTCCACATGTCACGGCTTCTCACTAAAACTCTGAGAATTACCTCTAGGGGCTCGTCAGTAGTGAGCACGTGATGAAAATTCAAATTAGTTTGAAGGTGTTAATGATGAACAAATAACAATTTTTGAGTCATATAGAAATCTATACCCTAGAAATTAAAGTTGGTAAACTATACAAAAGTGTACTTGTTAACTTTAAGGGTTGCTGGTATATATATATATATATATCGATTGGTTGTATATTTACACTTTCTAAACTATTTGTAAAACCAGGTCAACAACTGATTACATACCTGAGTGACATGATTAAAATGAGTTATATAGAATGGTAAAGTTTTATGATATTCCAAGAATTTTGTGTTTAATTAACTATTGTTACAAATAATCAGATTAAAATATTAGTTTCTATGGATTCCTATTGACTAAACGTATTCAGGTCTGATTGGATTGTGTGTATTGTCGTTTATTCAATACTTTAATCAGATTACATTTAACTACTGCTCTTGCATTGACTTAGTTTTTTATTTCAGTTGAGTAGGAGTCTAACTAAAACCATAAACTGTCAAATTGCTTTGATAATTTTTGATAGTCAGAAAGGGTTTTGTGGAGATTTCAGTATTTTCATAGTTGAAATCATTAGTCGATTGGAGCTAGACCACCATGAAAAACCTGGAAGCACTGGACGGCCGTTTGATAGATTGCTTTTTTCGTGTGCATAGACATTTAATAGTATAGAACGCTTGATTTAATTCCCATTCCGTGATGTAATCTAATATAACGATTAGGAAAAGTATTTATGAATTATAAAAGATTTCTATTCATCATTAAATACATTTTGATATTTTGAGGATTGAAGCGATTGTTTCAGGGCTAATCACACGTTGATCATTCTAAAACGGAGCCTGGTAGACTGAAGTGGTTGAGAAATGTGTTAAATACACCTCAAAACTCCACCCTCTTTGGATTTTAGTTGTGAATATCCAAGCAGTAATCTGAAGAAATTAAGTGGGGTCAGAGCTGTACATGATATAAACCATTATAAAGTCAATGATTGTTGGATTAAGTTGTATCTCGTTAGGGTCACTATGTAAACATTTGATGAGATAATATGAAATCGGTTCTAGTGATACGTGCATTCATTTTTTATCTTCCTATAAGCCTTGAGACTTAACATTATTGTGTTTTTTTTCATGATTTCATTCATTCTTTTCAGGCTATATTCTCTTTGTCCAGGTTATCACAATGATTGGTACTATTATTGGTTTGATTCCTTAGTTCTTCATTTCTTGGTATTGACATGAAGTGTAGTGATTGGGGAGGAAATTCTTTTTTTTCTTTACCCATTCAAACTCTATTTCTCACTGATACACTAACTGGCTAGGTTCAGTTAATAAGATAACGTATTCTATTATACTACCGAAAGAAATTTAATAAGAATTGAATCGTCTGTTGATAACTACGAATTCATTTATTGCATTCACGTTATGATACGCATTTATTAATCAACTAATTGCGATCATAACCAAGTGAATTGAACTCAAATATCCTTTTCTTTTCATATTACATAATAAGAATTATGTCGGATATTTTATAACTGCCATTTTAAGCTATTATAAAGGAGCACACCGCCCGTGGCTACTACCGACTGAATGGCTTAGTGAGGTCGTTGGATTGGTTTTGCCGCTCAAGTGATGCTGAGAAGACGACCTAATTTGACTATTTAGAGGAAGTAAAAGTTGTAGCATCCTTAGGCTTCAGTGGTTATTAATTTGAATGAAGCATGTACCTGGCTTCATACTGGACTGCATTTACGCTGGATTAGTGGCGTTTACCCCAGGCTCCAGCGGTTATTATTTTCTTGACCAGAATACCTAACCTGTCGTATGCCCTGATGGTGTTCTCGTGACTTCCAGGTTGCCTGATCTGCCAAGTGCTTGACGGTTTCGTTGTGTGCTTGGTTCAAAAAGAATTGTATGCTATATGCATGCAAATCCGCAAAAAAACACCTTCTTAAAACTTTGATTCTTAACGTCCTTCATGTTATAAACAACTCATTTGTGTACTAAATGACTATTCATTCTTTAATATTATATCAACAACTGGAAATAATTAAATTCATTATCATGTATATAGCTGAAGAGAAAGCAACAAAATCCAATAAATTCGTTGTCTCCTATCATCAATATTGTTTTTACTGCAAATAAAACGTTTAATTTTTGTGATGTAATATTTTATGTGATACTACCAGGTTATCATTTGATCAGTTTGTTTATGTAGTGATAACATTTACTATTTATTATTACTTAATTGATAGACAGAAAGAAACATGTAAGTCGATGGGGGGCAGCGGTTTAAAAATCCATTCATTCGTACCTCCCACTCTCTCTCACGTGCGCACCCTATCCAACTAGAAGAGTCAATAATGAAGATAACGATTATAAAAAATATGACAATAATGACAGTAAAATCAATGAAAATGATTTATACAACAATATATGATTCGGTATTTAATGACAGATAAGTTGTGAACATGTCAGTATCATCAGGATGATATAAAATCATATTACGTAAAACAGTCAGCCACTGCTTTTAGATCTTGCAGTACGAAAGCCAGAATGCCTACAGTTCATTACAGAAGACATTCTGACTTGAATAAATTATATAGACTGGCCCCCTTGTCTTTGTTAAACCGAAGTGAATCATTTGAATTTTAAACATATCTTCTAAGTAGGCAGAGCATATGTAGACAGATATTGCCCTATAGTGTAGTGGTTTCAATTCAGTCATGTGTATTCTTCCATTGTCATGTTTAGCTAAGAACTTGAAACAGCTTTCTGATTGCATCTTTGCTCATCATTTACTTCCAAAATGTTACATGTTGCAAAATAGATGTAACTGATGCTAAAACTTCACTAGAATACAAGTTATATGAATTAATGAGAATTCCTACCTTAAGTAAGAGTAAAATCATACCAGTTGTATAGTAAACGACCTATTTATTGTTTAATTCAAAGTTACACAGTGCTTTCGGAAAATCTGAAGATCATACATTAAATACATTATTTACACATCTCACTTTACTTGTCCTGCCCATACTTCTTCATTTTCCAGAATTTGGATTTTATTCCAATACCTTTCGGTTTCCCTTTCTGTTCTCCTCAGTTCAATCTCCTGCTGTAAGGCATGCCACTTCCGATTGGCGCTACATACTACTTATATCTATCAACATAAGTAACATACACCACAGTTGTACCTATGCTTAAAATGATGGGCTTTATTAAAGATGTTGTTGGTAAACCGAAAAATTCCGTAGAATATACTTATAAAATGAAAGAACTATAATTGCGAAAGATCCACAAATTTTAATTTTTACAATTTAGTTTCTATGCTTTGAAAATCCTCAGTTAGTACAAATATGAAAATTTTAATAGTTGAATTCATGAGTCGATCCAAGCTCAACCATCATTGAAAACCTGGAATCCCTGAACAGTCGTTTCGTCCTAGTATGAGACTCCTCAACAGTGGGTATCCTCGATCCAGCAAGCGGGATATAAAAATACTCTTAGAATAGACGATAATTAACAACATTACTTTAAAAATTATCGTAATACTAGATAGCCTACTTTTTAATTGGTAATTACACTGACCAATCATAGGGACAGTCAATCAAATGACATATCTGCATTTAATGTATTTATATAATTTGTTCATTTATTATAATCTTTTTCATAGTAAAAGTGATTTGAACAGCTTTATTCTTACCCAAACATGGCATCTAATTGTATGCGACGAGTTCTTTTACCAATTGACGGTAGTGAACATAGTAAAAGAGCCGTGAATTGGTATTTGACAGAATTTAGTAGACCAGATGATTTTGCTTATTTTTTCCATGTGGTTGAAGCACATTACTCCAAATCTACCGCAAATGAGTCATATGATCATGGAAAAGAATTGAATACTAATTTGGATAAAAATATTAAAATGTATTCAGAATTAGGTAAAATACTTGGAGACAAATTACATGATGATTTGAAAAACAGTAATATTCAAATGGAATATGTTATGCAAATTGGAAATAAACCAGGTGAGTTAATAATTAATGTAGCTAAAGAACGATCTGTTGATGTTATATTGATTGGAAATCGTGGTTTAGGCGCATTCAGACGTACATTTTTAGGTTCTGTTAGTGAGTATATATTACATCATTGTAATGTACCATTTATTATTATTCCACCTTCTATTAGTTTATAAAATAATGTAAAGATGTTTATGTGCATGTTTGTTTGTTTGTTCTTCTTCTTCTTCTTCATTTATTTGAACATTATTATATACAATTACATTTTTACATTCCGTTGAATTGATGTAAGACAATAATATGAATATAAATTTGTAACTGATCATTAATATTTTTACAAGATCAAATTTGAACTGTTTACTTGTACCCTTCTTATTGATTGTTCTCATCATTAAATTCAACGGAAAGGATTCTCTTGCAGATGATCTTGTTTACTTAAGACTGTATACACATATTTATAGTTAATTTGTTTATCTATAATAATAATAATAACCTATAACATGATAGAAAGGGTATTGTTTCATTTAAGAAATAAAAATAATCAATAATAATCGGAATTTCAATCATAATGGTCTGTAATCAAATAAAAAGGTGTTATGTTGATTTTCAAATATAAAAACAAAAAAATTATAAAAAAAATTAAATTACCTTCTTTTATCAGGTTTATCTCTCAGTATAATGATATAGATGATTGATGATATGAATGATGGATTTTAATTGGTCAATAAGGAATTACAAACTGACTAAATTCAATTCTTTTCTGTTAAGAATAAGTTATTCTGAAACGTATACATGACCTTATGACTTTACTGATCTGAAAAATCTTTGAAGATAAAGAAATATAAAGTGATCTTTGAAGAAATCATATTAGTGATTAGAAGCTTTTGAGAAATGTTTGGAGAAGAACCAGCTAAGCATTAGGTTGGAGATTGATTGAAATTTTACTATCAATGAAGTTTAAAATGACTTTTACCCCGTTGTGAAAATAGCAATAATGACTGTTAATAAACTTTAAAAAAACCATCAAAGGCTATTGAATGTACAAAAAAACTTGGAAATGTATGTCAGTAGGCTGTGGACACACTGACTATTAAGGGTAATTTAAATGAAGAATGACAAAATGCGGTAAACCCTCAGAAGTATCTGTGAATGTATCGATCAGTGCAGTATCGTCTCTTAGGTCCTGGAAAGCAGTACGGATATCAATGTACAACTGTAAGCACATTCATCAACTTGAAAGTTGAATTAATTTTAGCAGATAGAAAGGTTTTCTAATAGTGTCAATTTTTGAACTGATTATTCTAGCGTAAAGAGCTCAATAGTTAAACAGAGATACTAACATCTCGATAAATAATTAAAATAGTAGATAAGCAATAGTAAAATGTAAAACAACGTAATATTTTAGCGTTTCACAGTGTATGTAATTTGATAAAATCAGTATGTCTTTAAATTGTACAATGTACGAATTGGATTGCTTCGTCAGTGAATACATTTTAGGAAATTCTTTTAAACTATCTCATTTCTGACTATCCTTCGCAACATACTCTATGTTCTATACCTCTGACTATGGTTTACAGTTAGCTTTCAACATCTAACTAAACTTTATTGAGTTAAAGGTTTATTTCTTATTATACTACTTGTAATTTTAAGCTACGTTACAACTGGACCAGAATGAATTCATTTTAATCTATAAATCTTGATTTTGAACATATCTAGTATAGGGATTTGTTTCTCAACACAAACTTCAGGTATTTTGTGCCAATGATGTCGTTCAAAATAACGATTAAGGCTCCATGACCAAACCATCTAGCTCAGAGAACAAAACTCCACCTGAGCTACAAATCTTATCAACCATATCAATGGGGATTTGTGGAGATTATAGTATTTGTCAATGAAATCAAATACAATATAATACACTGTCTTCTTTATTGAATATTGCAAAATTCAACATTTTATACGAAGTATCAGTTTCTTGCCTTTTATTCGTGTATTAAATTGGCATAATGTTTGATGCATTAAAAGAAATAAAAAGTTATTTAGAAGTTAGATAAATAAAACAAACTTTATAAAAGCTGATAACACCCAGATGTTTTAATGAATTTTATTCAGACTGTAATTATTGTAAGCCCCCAAATGCCCTGGTACGGCCGAGAGTGGGGAGAGTCCGCTCTCCCTCTCGAAATGCTCTCACATGGCCACGCGGATATATAGCCTCTGCCAGGGAAGTCCTACTCACTGCCTTCTCGTGGCGGGGGTGTTATTTACGAAGGTGAGAGGACGAAAAGCGAATGTCTGGCGCTTTAACCGGGTTGGTGGACATGGAGGGTCCACCTAGGGGAGTTGGAAAACCCTGATTCCAAACCAATGCTGCACATGGGCTCCAGTATCCTGATGGAACGAATGGCGTATTAACCTATTGTTGGTCACCGGCTACCATGGGACTGCATCTCCTCACGATGCTCCACTGCCTTGTGGATCAGACCTTTAGGTCAAAGACTCCGGGTGTGGCTCCCTAAGAAAACCACCTGCTTCAGTCTGGGCACCTGGGCAGTATCTCAGCCCTCACACAGATCAAATGAGATTTGTGTGGCGCATATTTATCTGGTGCTTTTTGTACCAATATTTATGTGTTTAAATAATAATAATAATAAAGTAATTATTGTAAACCTTTTTGTGAATAAAAAGAGGTCAACTTGATGAGCAACGATGAAGAATATGGAGCTATTACTAATCAACACATAAACCTAAAATAAACAATATGAAAATAAGAGTGGTACGTTCTACTAGCTGATAGGTATCCACTTTATGACAGTGATGCTAATATCATTGTTATGAGTTATAGTTAAGTAGAATAAATGAATTAATTAACTTCACTGATTTTGATTGAGATCATAAACAGGTCAATGTTAGACCATCATAGAAAACCTAGAAGCACTGGACAAACGTGTCATCCTAGTATGGGACTCCTCAGTAGTAATCTCATGATCTCAATTAAAAGTCAACAATTTCCACAACCCTTCATTGACTTTCTTGATTCCTGAGAATTTTACTTCAGATTTATTTTAGTTTGACTAACTACTTAGAATTTTAGTCAAGATTAGTTTTAGCTCCTGTAAAATAGAATTTTGATGACGTGGCAACTAAACTGAGCTGTTACGGACAACAAGTCGAATAAATGTACACAAGTAAAGCAGGAGATCAATTAATAACTTTTACTGAGCTAATAATTGACTAACTTCAGCAGGCATAACAAAGAAAACTTAATCGTGTTTAAGTTAGGCGTAAAATTTGTTTGTTCAATTAGGCTACTCTGAAGTCCAAAATTCAACATCGTCTACTGGCACGAATCATTAAACGTTGAAATATAATATTTATTCCTTCAGCTTGGTAATCATGATGGAACGTATACATCAGCTTTTTACGTGCTCATTTCTTTTGACAGTAATATAAAAATCAGGTCATATGACAGAAACAGATTACGTCTAAACAAAAAATAAACAGAAAAAAGAAAGAGTATTGTAATCACTAGAAAACTTAATTATATTTCTACTACCAACACACTGTTACTAACTGGGATGATGACGATGAAATTTCTAATCTATTTAAGAAATGTAGAATTTTGTTTGTTTCATATATCTATACTTCATAATAATCTTTAACTATTGGAGTTAACACTAGTAATGCACAGTACTTATTCAGTCTCATATACCTTCATATTAATATAACAGACAACAGATTCATTCATTCAGTACTAGACTCGATATTATTTTAATCATCAACTTGCCACATCTTATACAGCTAGAGAAAAAAAATTAATATAATAGGAAGCTTAGGAAGGGGAAATAATCTTAACTTCAATAGTAAGTTAAGTATAAAAACATTTAAAATTGGAAATAGGACTTGCTTTAACTGAGATATTTAATTAATGCTAACACAAAATCGCACACTGGAGACATTTTCGAATGTGAATTTCGAGATAATGGAGAAGATTTGTAGCTCACATGGGTGATTCTGATGGAGTTTTGTTCTCTGAGCTGGGTGGTTTGGTCGTGGAGTTTTCACCGTCCTTCTGAACGACATCATCAGCACAAACTTCGGGTGATGTCGTTCAGAAGGACGATGAAAGCCCCACGACCAAACCACCCAGCTCAGAGAACAAAACTCCATCAGAATGTGAATTTCTTCACAAAGATGTCATGAATAAAAATGTACAATTTTCAGTCTTTCCAATAAGTTCCTCACGATTAATATTGAAATTCTAGAACATTGAAGCCTTTCACATAGTTCAATCATGAGGTGGTTTTCTGAGTTTATTAAAAGTATACACTATAGTTGGCTATCAAAAATAATCCGTGGATTGATAATTTATCAGTACCTAAAAGCTTTATACCACATATCAACGAGTTGGATAGTCACAGTTTTTCAGTCTCCTTGTAAGAATCCTATTTAAAGTACGAGGGAACATGTAACTTCACTTTGTGTGTCACTGTATTTTTTTTCTTGTTTTTTTGACTTTTCCAAATGTTATGTATATCCAAGTTCACTAATGAAATAGGGTAAAATAAGTTCATTAAACCACAGGTATCCAATTTAATCAATAAATTAACTTCCAGTATTTTATTAAATAATTTAGTTATCTATGCAAAAACCACTTGGTTACAACTTGAAAAATCAATAGGTAATTTATCGACAGGTTGGGGTTATATTACAAATTAAATAAAATTAAACATATAAACTATTAAATTTCATCTAAATGATTTAAAATTAGTTTCTTTACTGAAAAACATAAAAATGTTCTAATTTTGACTATTAATTGGATCGTGAATGTATATAACTAGGTGGTTTCATATAAGAGAGAAACAACTATTCAGTACGTTTTAGGTTCTAATCAAAAATCAATTTTAATCATAAAAATGGCCAAAAAATTCACTAAGCTAAAAGCCATAATGCTATAATTCATTTATCAGATAAATACGTAAATCATTAGCTCATTATTATAGCTGTTGACTGTTTATTATCAGAAAGGGGACTTTGTGGAGATTGTAGTAATTTAATAGTTGAATTCATGAGTTGATTAAAGCTAGACCATCATAGAAAATCTGGAAGTACTGGACGACCATTTCGTTCTAATATGAAACTGTTTATTCACGTATTGAGTAAACGCGAAATTGGAAATGTTTGTAAACTACACATATTAGATTATAAAATACAATTTTACAAAATCCACGAAGTTGAGCAACCGTTCACCAATTGTCTTCAATGAGTTGATATCCCACAACAGACGTGGTTGAACTCCACTGGTCACTGCTTCTCACTAGAACTCAAGGAAATATCTCTTGAAGTCAGTCACTAGTGAGCATTTTACAAAATGTTTATCACATCTATAGTTAAGTAAGCTGATTATTAAGAAAATGACTCTAGTTACCCTCATTTTAAACTTGGTTGACTAACTATCATTTGTTAGAGGAGTTATCGATTGTAAAAAAACCTGATAAATAACAAAAAACATTCTTGTAGTCTAACATGAACTTATAGTGTCTGAGTTATTAGTTTAGGAATGAAATAATTAGACTAATAAGTCTTATCATTAGCAATATGAATATGATATGGGTCTGATCACCTTTTACTTGTCTACTTTAAATAATATCAGTAAATAATGTAATGAGAAAAAACCGTGTATTCAGTAGCATTTAAAGTTCATCAGTGTTTATATAGTTTTCTGTCTAATTCAAGTTATGAATTCATTATAAACTGGTGAGTAGTAAGTAATTGTTTTCTCTATTTCTGAGGTTATCAGTTAGCTTTACATCAATATTATCAGTCTGCCATTATCAAATAATCTGAACAAGACACATTTGCTGTTTAGCCTGAGTTCAACTAAGAGTAACGGTACCCACATGGAATCAACAAAAGCATCAAGATAAAATTAAACAACTTTTTTTTGTTCATTTAATTCCGAGTATACTTTATATAATACCGACTCTCCACGGACGTTACACTCATTCCGCTTCAACCCCACCAGTTTATCACAAGGGGGTTTTGTGGAGATTTTAGTAATTTTATATAGTTAAGATCATGAGTTAGTTGAAGCTAGACCACCATGGAAAACCTGGAAGTACTGGATGGCCCCTTCGTCCTATTGTGGGACTCCGCAGCAGTCCACATCTACCATCCCTCCTCGCGGGATTCGAGCCCAGTACCTACCAGTCTCACGCCAGAGCACTTAACCGACAGACCACTGAGCCGGCATCCAACGGTGTTAATGTCTAACTTCAACCAATCCACGAAATTGCGCGACCAACTTCCATTGTACTGAGGTAGATACCTGTCTCTACCTGACATGGATGCCGGCTCAGTGGTCTATCGGTTAAGGGCTCTGGCTCGAGACTGGTAGGTCCTGGGTTCGAATCTCGCGAGAGCGGGATCGTGGATGCGCACTGCTGAGGAGTCCCATAATAGGACGAAACGGCCGTCCAGTGCTTCCAGGTTTTCGATGGTGGTCTAGCTTCAACTGACTCATGATCTTAACTATATAAAACCCACCAGTTTAGTTTAATTTTTCAGTTACATGTACAGCGTACTGTTCACGTATACATAACATAGCCTGCTCGATATGATATGTTGCTTTGGATGTGAAAATTGAGTAAAAATAGAGCCCAGCGAAGAAAATTTTCTTGTCGACGAAATCATTTACTTAAGCTGTACATTCGTATTTATAGTAATATGGAGAATATATGTCTATAGAAGGATAGAAAAGATTGCATCATAAAGTGATTCGAGACCCCAATTATCAAATGAGGTTACGCAATAATCAAGGGGTAAGAAAAGAATATAAGGATGAAAATGATTTACGGGTCAAAATTATGAAAGATAATTGTTCGCTTGACAGATACGAAGAAAAACGAAAAAAAGACATAAAGGTCATACTAATAACTGAATAATATTCATCAAAAATTGTTGAAGGATAATAGTAACTGATTACGGTTTAAAATAACAAAACACTAGTAAAAAAAACAGAAAAAAACATACTACAAAAGGGAATTAGGGTTAAGAAAGGATGAGATGTAGAAAGTACCGTTTTTGAACACAGAGTTCGGGTTTGAATTGGCGGATTCCCAAAGCCTCATCAGTTTTTGACTCGACCTCACTTCGATCCAGTTTCTTTGATTGCGAAGATTATTTTAAAGTAAGACTCATTCGGAGTGACGTGTCCAGAGTTGACTAGATGATCTTGTATTGAACTGGTAACTGTTATGCATTCTCCTTTTAAAAGTTATGGTGGGTGGTGTTCCGAGATGCGTTTAGAAAGTGATCACTTTGTGCGGCCAATAAAACATGTTCCACAGGAGCAAGTAAATTCATAGGTGCACATCGATGTGGTCCAAAGTGTAATTTTACCTTTAACATACCCGTGAATGGTAGACCTGGTTGAGAAGATAATACGGAACTTAACTGAGTTAACCGTTTTATTCACGGCTTTTGAGATTCATTTATTCAACATTTTGGCAGCCGTATCTCCTTTAAATTCAATATTCCTAAAAAGAGTTTTCTTTTTAACTGTTGTTGCCTTTTCAGGATGTTCTGATCCTACTACAGTATAACAGTGTAAAATATACCATATTGAAATTTTTTAAAATGATTATATTAGCCTTATCTCGTTATACAGGAAGTATTTTGAATCATAAATTGCATGCAAATTACATCTGTCTTAGAGGTTGAAGTATTCGTCTTTTGCACAACAGGATGGAAGTAAAAACCTTGGTTTAAATACTTCATTTGCATCAACTGGTCACCATTACTGATACGCACATGAAAGCATACCTTAAAACCAAGTAAATGAATCTATGCTTAATACACTAATCGTATCATTAAATTAAACATCAAGTGTCACATGAAATAGATTATCCAGTGACACAACCTAGCCTAGTTAATATATGTGTATATATGGCTTCATTCCTCGATCGATATACACAAACCATCGGTACAAACCATAGACCCAACCAGAGACAAAATCAAGTGATTAACGTAGCATACGATAAGTGCTATTTCTCCCGAGCGTGTATAATGTCATTAAGCCACGACTTGAGCAGAACCCACCTGAGCATCTCGACCAAGTCATCTAGACCGGACTAGGTTATGGCCGGATTATTAGGACGGAGCCTCTGACCAGCAACCCGCGTTGATGTACGGGTATACACGCCTGCAGGCACTCGCCCAATCCAAGACTTAATGTGCGCCGTGATAGATGAAAAGCCGACCGTCGGACAGGGGTGGCCACAGGATATACGTAGCCGCGATATGCGTTCACGTTGTCGATGTTCAAAGCAGTATGCAGTTCACATTAATTCACACAGTTGGCTGCACTCTTCATCAACATACGAGCCGAGTGATCCACCTCTCAAAGGTGTACGCCAATAATCCCATACATCGGTTACCCAGATGCTTAGAACTAATGGTTAACGCTCCAGCCTAGGATATTTATCGTTAAGCCAACGTACACGCAGTCCAGCACGAAGTCAGGTGCATGTCAAGTAGGAATCCCGAGAATGACAAGCCGATCAACGGTGTAAAAGGTTTGAAATAGGAACAATAACGGGGCGGGTTTGCATGCATATAGCATACAATTCTCTTTGAACCTAGCACACAACAATACCGTCATGCACTGTCCCATCGCTCTTGGCATATCAGGCAACCCGGAAGTTACGAGAACACCATCAGGGCATACGTCAAGCTAGGTACCACGTCTTTATTCCTCAGTTTAATTTATTCAGTCATATATTAACCCATTAAGTCCTCCACTTCAAAATTTGCTAATTTTCATTACCTGTTTTTTAGTGTACATTTGTAAATCCTCTAAATATTTTTTGGTCACTAAGAAGTTAACTGTAATTGCTTTCCTGATACCAGACAATTTCTTACGTATATAACTCTTGGTTCTTATATATTTAATCTTCAACTTCCCCTAATATTCAATTAGTATTGTTTGTTTGAATCTTCCCATTGATGTTTAGGGCTGCAAATGGTCAGTCTCTGGTCATTTGACTGCTAGCCACTATCCATCTTTACTTATAATAGTCATGTTACGTTTTAATTCAATTAAGATTGTAAATAATTGTAGCCAATTCATAAAGCTTAACAAATTCATGTTATTTTCTTTTTCACTTGTTGTTCTGCTTGTTATCGTTTATATATTTAACCTTTTAATAAGACCTTCTTTTCAAACTCAATCTGTCAATTTTGTGTTAACTGGTTTTAACCAATTCTGTGAACAATACCTTTCAATATTAGAATTATCCTGTTGGCATCCAATTCGCTGTTTCTTTCTTAACAATTTATCATTGTTTACAAAAATAATTACTAATTTGTAAAGTTGTTATTGATTCATTATCCCTTAATCACTATCTATTTCAATGTAAGTTGTTAAGACTAGATAGACGTCTTAATATGGAGTCATGATGAAGAGTGTATTAATAAAAGCCAACTATTTGAAAATGTTCTTTAACATTTAAAACAGTTGAAAAGATTGTAACTGGGAAATTATCAAGACTTCTTAATTAAGTATTTGATTTTCTTTTATACCAACATAATTTTAAAGTTGATTCAATAGTCTACTATATAACATGGTTGATGAGAGTCTTGAAGTTCTTTTATTCCAACAGATATAGAGTCGTGCGTAGAGTCGCAAGTTAAAACTCAACAGTTGATGTAGACTAAGTTTTAACTTCCAAGATCCATACAGTTAATTGAATAAATAGACAAACATTAAAAAAATTGATTTGCACGATTAAAAAAGGGATGGACCATTTAGCAATCGGGAGACAAAAACTAGTTGTTAAGGTTTTACGTACGAATTCATTAATGGATAAACGTAAAATGATATCCTGATAAGTTCTGTGGTGCTGTTCTGAACCAATAATCATTTTAATATTTGAACCTAGTGTTGATAAGAAATAAGTAGACTTTTTATGTTTATGGATAAATGAATAATTTTCTGGTTAGTTGTGAATTTATTGAGTCCTGACTGTCCCCCTAAAGCCCAATCATTTATGCAATGACCTGTCACAAAAATGACGAGCAAGGTGAATGGCTTTTACTCAATAGAGTAACTTATTTATGTACAGAATATTAGACAGGATAACTAAAAACGGAAATTAAATATAGTACGATTTATGGGAATGCTACGATATCCAATCTTCACCGAATATCCAGTGAATGTAATCAGTCATTATTTTTTCCATTATGATAAAACCATCAAGTCAAATATTACTGAAACGTATTTCCAAATTCAGTCAACATATATTGTAGTGTAAATATATGGTGATATCGTGAGAAGTTTGGATAACAAACAATTTAATCGACTTAGTAGACGGTTGTGATTAAGATAACGTTTTCTGTAAAAATGGCACTTCAACATGAACCAGAAAAAATGACATAACTGTCCTAGAATTCCTGCTTTTCTATCACTCCGTTATTCTATTAGAAATCATCTCGTAAATATTTCATGTTTTCTTCTACAATGTATTCATCCTTAGGACAAATAAAATATCTCCTGTACTTCCTAAACCCTCTTTCGAATTGAAACTTTCACTCAAAGATTGTATTATCAAGGAAAACAAGTCTTGATCAAAAGCAATAAGCAAACAGTGATTCCTCAAAGAAAATCTCCTAAGTTGTCAAAAACAAATAAAAAATTGATCATTAATGCAAGGTAACTATTATAAATGCAAATGTTATCAGAATAAGTCGCTCAAGATCATGGATTTCCCCATTCTGATAACCATGTGCTCACTAGTGACTAGCTTCAAGATGGATTCCTTAGAGTTCTAGTGAGAAGGTCGGAGGTCATTTGATGTTGGAATCCAAAAAACATAAGGGGTGGGTGATGCATTAATTAGGTGAGGTTAAGAGACAGATAAGATAAATTATGTGAGAATTTTAGAGATTATGGAGGGTTTACATAAGATTCCAGGAATAAAAATATCTGATAAAATAGAATGAATGAAACTGTACGAGTGAAGGGATGGTTTTAGTGCACAGAAAATACGAACCCATGGTGAGAACAACTAATAGAAACAGACTTGAGTGCTGATTATAAACCAAAAGAATAAGGATAAGCTTAAATTTTGGCTGTATATTGTTGAGTTAGCTTTTGATATAGCTCTAAAATACATGAGAATTTAAAAAAGTACTTTATATGTATTTATTGGTTTGGCTTTAAAGCATTCCACTATCTTAACCCTAACTCTTTAAACCGAATTCTAAAACCCAACAGCTAACCCCAAACCCTTATTCCTAATATGAATTCTTAGTCTTAACTCTTAATCTCATTTTGAACTTTTATACATTCATTAACCATGGAAGGTGTTCATATGCGTTTTCATTTTTCCATTTTCCCTAATAGATTATTGATTCATAACGTCTACGTTCTCATTAGGTAATAACTAGGTAAAATTTCGTAAGGTTACTTACAGTGGCTCAAGGTCGTTCAAATGGTTTAGTTCTATCAATGAAATAAGGGAAATGTAACGATTTACAAAGGTTTATTACTGACTTTCAACCTTTCGATCTGGAAACTTTTGGAACAAAAGTGGATCCAGCTTTTTCTCGGTATTTAGTTAACGAATCTATAAATATATTCAGTCAACTTTTGAGACTGTATTTTATAATTTCGTTTTTTCTTCCTCTCTCATTTTTTTATTGCTTTCAATATTGACTTATTCAATTCAACTAACAATCATGCCATTAATATGCATATAGCATCAATGTGTTCTGAAGATATTACCGACACTACGGAATTCCAGGTATTTCTACTTAAATTTTAGTAAAAAGATTACCAAAATACAAAAAAACAGTCTTAGTGATCAAACCCCGAACTTTTACTACACAGAAGGGTTAGCCACAAATAACAATAATGCAGGGTTATATGTGATAAGAAAACATATAGTTTATTAGATTGAAATTTTCCCATAGCCCTAATTTCTATATGTCGTTGTTACACAATGCTTATATTCATTAAAATTGGGCTAAAGAAACTGTTGAACCGTTTGATAATATTTTCAAAATAAATACTTCTTATATTCGATAAACTCTCTCCTGACAGTCTAACTTATATACCTAAGAATAGAATATGCATACAGAACGAGAACTCGGGTGAGGACAACCGATTTTCTATTTTCTATAAAATTATAGAATATCTTCGTAAAATATGAGAACCATACATTCAATACTTCATTTGCGAATCTTCCATCAACTATCCTTCATATTCTGTATGATTGTTCTAATTCACAATTCCTTTCTATTTCCTTTTCTGTTTTCTGCAATTCGATCGGCCTAGCTTTCTGCTGCCAGCCATTCAACTTTTGATTTCTGTTCCATACTACTTGTGTCGACAGACATATATATTTCTATGCATAATTTTACAGCTTTGAAAATAAACTCAATCACTGGATTGTGATATACTTTTGAAAAAAAAAGATTTTTTTTATTCTTTCAGCCATCCGGAAATAAACTGAGCAGAAATGATGAATGCAAAATTAAAGACCGATTTACTGTTGGCAAGTTGAAATTAAAACTAGAATTTGTAACCATTTCTTCAACAATTCACATTTTTTTATTCCTTTCTGTTTTGTTAGAAAAAGCTTAATGGAATTCACGTTTTCCTTTAGAAACTTTTAAATTGTTATTATTGAAATCAATGATTAACTGAAACTTCTGTTCATAGTATCCCCTATATTATTGAACTCATATGATTAGAATAGTACGTATTACGCTTGGATGATTGCTACAAAATATCTTTCATCCTGTTTCTATAATACAAAATATATTAATCCTTTTTTATATCTTAGTTGAACGAATAAGTGAAATGTGGACAATTTAACAATAATTTTTAATTACTTACGCCTGTCACTTTGCATGGAGGAGTTAAGACCACCCAACAACATTCTCCATCAAATTCTGTCCTATACAATCCTTTCCAGTTCTTTCCAGTCGCTATTCATTATTTTCAAGTCTCCTTCCTATTCCCAACGCAGTTTGTTCTTTGGTTTTCCTCTTTTTCGTTTCCCTTCAGGATTCTAAGTTAGCTGTTGCCTGGTGATGCAGTTTGGGGATGTCCACAATGTATATCCTGTCCACCTCCAACGTATTTTCGTAATTTCCTCTTGAATTGGAAGATGGTTTGTTCTCTCCAAAAGAAGGCTTGTAGTGTCGCCTACTATGTTAAGCCCATATGCCTTAATCTAGCTTCTGGACAGGACAATTTATCCATTCTTCTTGAGTCACGTTTTGACCTTGTTAATTATTCACTTATAAAACCTGACTTTTTATATGAGCGTATGTGTATGTGCATTTTATTTTACTCCTCACATGTCTGTAACTTATTTTTGTGTGACAATAAATATTGATTAACTCTTGATTAAATGGAGTTGCTTCACACCTGTTCTCCACCACGCGTCATTTCTCTTCCTCCGCTTCGTTCCTCTAGTTGTCTGTTCAGATCAACAAGTGTACAAAATATATGTATTCAAAAATCCATTCTCGTATTCGACTTATTTATTTCTGTTATTCACTAACGCTAGTTAAGTCGATGATTATATACGAGGACAGACGACATGTGTACTTCAATAACATTCATACAATCCAATTGAAGTCAGATAAGGAGCCACTAAAGACGGTTGCTGATGGTTTCCGACCAATGGACACTGAGTATCTTGAGTAGACAATTGTTTATAAATACTTGTACCTTTTTGATGATGATTGTAGTAGTCCTGCAAGTTTCGGCTCCGTACAGTAGAACTATCTTGACATTCGTATTGAAGATTGTGACTTTGATGTTGGATGACGGTTGTTTTTAGTTCCATATGTTGTTCAATTGTAGGAATGCTGCCCTTGCTTTATCGATCCTCGAATTTAGGTCTGCATCAGATCCTCCTTGTTCGTCGGTGGTACTGCCCAGATATATGAAAGATTCCACCTCTTCCAGAGCTTCTCCATCCACTTTTGTTTTCAACTAGACAATTTGACGAAATTCACTTGTTGCCAAAGCCAATCTCATTTGTTGAGGCTTCTTCAATAAACTAGTATGAATTTTAACTGATTTGGGTTAGACGGTTACTGGAAACCAAAACGTATCAGACAGCTGTCTCGTCCTAGTGTAAGACTAATCAATAGTGTACATCTACGACCTTACCAGAAATCCAACTTAAGACTTTCAGGCCTCATGGCAAACGCTTAACATTCAGACCACTGAGTTGTTATCCAATTAGATTGCTAGCTCCAGACAATTCAAATTCAACAATCACAAGTCGTAATAATGGTGATCATTATGTTCTCACTAGTGACTACGTGAAGTAATTTTAGGAATTTTAGTGGGAAGCCGTGACTAGTAATTCTCATTTATGTGGAGTTTAAGATAAATCTCATCATTGGCAATGGATGGGGGGGTTGCAATATCTCAAGCTAATGACTACTGAATTACTAGACTAAAGGACCTGGGTTCAATCCCTGATGGGGTTAGAAAGGTACAATGATGAGATATCTATTACTAGAATGACATAGTTGTTTAGTACTTCTTAGTTTGCTACACTATCAAATAAGGTGAATCTATGTTGTGAAACTTCAAATTTAAAAATGCTCATAACCTCCTCTAATAATTAACTAATAGTTAGAACTTTTTCTACTGATTCAATTTCGTGTTGGTTGTTTGAGTCTTCTCATTATTGTTTAAGACTGGAAGTGATCAGTCTCATATTGGAATTTGTGCATCCCGTGCGGATTGCCTCAATGTCGCCTTAGGTCATAAGCATTATTAGCAAAGATGAATGGTGTATAGCAGTGGGATGCAGCATGAGCGTTTCGTCCTATCTGGGACTCGTCAGCTAGGTGTACCTGCATCACACAGTTGATGTTCACTCTGGAACTCAAACCCATCACCATTCGCTTCAAAAACCATCTAGTTATCCACTTAGCTATTGAGTTCAAACAGCCACTAGCCTGTGCAGTCCTAAAGACCAATGGGAAGATTCAAGCAATCAATACAAAAATGAATTATAACCTCGACCCTCCCACTCATTCGATTATATCTTCATATGTACGCTGAATAAATACTAAATTAAGTATTAGTAAAAATTAATTTAGGATATAGAAAATTTGATATGAAGAACAAGAAGGTTTGTCCAAATGGAAGGTAGATTTAATCATAGATGGATAATTCAACGTTCTGTAGAAAAGCTCATACACTATGAAGTCAAACAACTGGCGATTAAGGTAATTAGCCTATCCTCCTTGAATAGGCTGTAACTGTAAATTTCATACTTTATGCCGTATTTATGATTCATAAACAAATAGGATATTCACATTAATCTACCTGAAAAAAATAAATAATTATAGACATCCAAAATATTTTCATCATTATGTCTGAAATAAATTCAAATGTGAGTAATGTAATGTCCATGACCATCGGGCTGTTTTTTATTTTGCCACATAAAATGTCTATTTAGTTAAGTATAACAGTTGTATGAATAACTTTCATGTTTTCTAATTTCCAAGAAATTACAGGAAGCCCTGACTCTCATCATGATCATACTCGGCATTGCCAACTTTAAATGAGTGATTCCTTCCAAATGTAAATTTATAAAGGTCATTTCTTCTTTAACAAGATTCTTATCAACCCAATAGTATCTAGCTGAAATAACAAATAAACTATTACCAAAAGTTATAAAATGATCTGTTCTTTTGACGGAGCTTTCTCAGTTATCAAATCTTTCAATATTATGTTATTCACTTTAGTCTTTCAACACTTGCATCCAACAAGTTCCCTTTATGAGTGTTAGAAAAAACAATTTCCGAAATGATAATATTCACAAAATGCAATGGATTAATTGTATTGCGTTGCTTACCCTTCAATTACATATAAGTTAGCTAGAAATGTTCGCATATTTATAAATGTAAGAAACAAATACCTATCAACAGACAATAATATTATTCAGTGGACGAATATTTTTATAAGGTTCAACTCAAAGTTCGTTTTCAGTTCGCGTTAACAACTAGATTGCTACTTTTAGAATACTTGGGGAAGGTAATTTCACGTTATTTATTAAAGATTGATCAAAATTACAGTATAATGCCAGAAAAAAGTATTTTTCATTTGTAAAAAATTGTTAAATTCTTAATTATCAGAAGGGGTTTTTGTGGAGATTTAGTAGTTTCATAGTTGAAAGCGTGAAGTGGAGTTCAAAACAGGTCTGTTATGAGACAGGAACTCACTGAAGATAATTGGTGAACGATTGCTCAACTTTGTGGATTGGTTGGAGTTAGACATAAACACCATCCGATGCTGGCTCAGTGGTCTATCGGTTAAGTGCTCTGGAGCGAGACTGGTAGGTCCTGGGTTCGAACCTCGGGGGACGAGGCCGTAGATGCGCACTGCTGAGGAGTCCCACAGTAAGACAAAACGGTCGTCTAGTGCTTCCAGGTTTTCCTTGGTGGTCTAGCTTCAATTGACCCACGCTTTCAACTATGAAAATTCTTAATTCACAATACTAATTGATGATCATTGGAAACTAGAGAGCACTGAATAACTGCTTCTTTCTAGTATAGGACTACTTCTATACTAGTAATAATATTCCGTTTATTATAGGACTAATTTAGAGAAGTTCCTATTGAGAATCCATGAATAGTGGAGTCGAACCATGTCAAGTATGAGCCATCTTTTGATAGAAGAGTATTAAAGATGAGTGATCAATATAGAGAATTAATTGGAGTCAGACATATAAATGACTGGATGACGGCTTAGTCATCCAAATGTTTAGCACTCGTTGCAAGAAATAAATATTCTTAGCTAGATCACTAAGAGGGTTGTGGATGTTTATTGCTGAGAAATACCAAACTGGGATGAAACAACTATCCACTGATTCCTAGTTTTCAGAGGTTGTCTAATTAAAATCCATTCGGAATATGAACCATGAAAAGTCAATTGATTTTCACTCAATGAAACTTAATAACAATTAAACAGATGGAAATAATAACGTTCTTTGCATTTTTTTCATTTTTACAACCACTTTAGCTGAATATTAACCATTAACTCTTTTTAAAGTCTTTTTAAGTCAGGTTAAAATGTTTTAAATAATTATTACACCCTTAACCCGAATGGGTTTTCGATAGTTTAATGGTGAAATTTTGATCAAGTGGAATAGTGATATCATTATTATTTCTTAGAGCTGATAGTATTAATGGTGTATTCCATGAATACTGGAGAGTAAAAATATTAAGGAAAAAAAATCAATTTCATTGCATTTTGAGACAACATAGCAGCAGTTTAAGCAGAGATGGATAGTGGATTAAGGCTATATCGAGGCAATACGCACAGTATGCACATATGCCAATCAGAGACTGACCAGTTGCAGTCCTAAACATCAGTCGGAAGATTCAAACAAACAATACAAAATGAGTTTATAGCAGCAGTTTGTTGTACAGAAACAATTTCACTTATGAAATCGTATCATGTTTATGTGTTGAAATCAGTTATTTTTATTTTTTTTTTAAAAAAAAGATCATTTCTCTCCAGGTATTTTTCTAAAATAAACGTGTGTTTAATCAGTTTGAACATGTAAGAAAAATGAGTTGATCGTTCGCCGCTCATTAATATGTTCAATAACCAACTTCATTCGTGACAGAAGAGACTGATGTACAGCAAAACATTTACCAAATTATCAAGGATAAGTTTACTTCACGCCCATTTTATTTACAGTTCAAGATAAACATCGAATTCCACTTCTTTCTACAAAATAGCATATCTTTTTCTAAAGTATGTTTATTGGTTTTTCCTAGTATTATTTACTGATCTAAAAACATCCACAAAGCTGGAGCTATGCTAGTTTCATGACATACTTATATTGCTTTTATGCAGCTTCCTAAAAACAACTCTATATTTACAAGCCCGATGACTGTTACAGTATTGTAAAACTGTTTTACTTCAAAATGCTTTCATCGATGATCATTCATTTAACCTGAATAATATCCTTTAAAAAATTTCGTAACCAATATTCATTGGAATAATCTATGTAAATTCATTGTCTATTTTACCTGCTATTCAATATAACTAATGCGTCTATTTATTCGACCATCGATTACTTGATATCAGTTTGTAATTTATCGTAATAATCAGATTCGGTTCGGATTTGTGTAGTAAGGACAGAAGACCTATGGCCTATGTTATTCCTTTTCAAATATGCTTCTATGAGTGCCTAGTTTTCTCTTGAATGAGTCTGTAAGCTCTCGACATTGGATGTTGACCACATTAGTTTTAATGGACTCACCTAGCTGAAGGCGCTCGGTCATGCATCCGCACCAGATCACGAGTGGGAACGCTGTGCTCAACTTCTTCTGCGATCGCTAGCCAGTTTATATCAGTCACTTCTTGATATATTGATATCAGATATATCTTCGAACCTCCTCTCTTCTGACTTTTGATTTCACTGAGCGGGCACGATTCAATTATAGAAGGTGTTGCTGATTAAAGTGTTGTCAAACTACAATACCTGTGGCACCATCATTGGTGAGCCTAACGTGATCTGGGGATTCATTTACCGCTACAATTTCATCTCTTAAAATCATTCATCCTAATTTTTTTAAACGTTGTACTCCGTTTTGTTACAACCAGATCATGACAGTAAATCGATCGGTACGCTTTGCATTTTTAGGATACATTTTATATATTAAGTACTGGTCCGTATATTTGGATTAGAACCATTGTTTATGTGAGAGTTAGTGAAATTGTCCATTAGTCTTGAAAGATATAAGCTAAGTAGTGTTTGAAATTATAATTTCGTAACTCTGCGATAAATGTTTGAACTACTAAGATATCTGTCTTCTTTGTGTTTTCACTGAATTATTTACATAGCAAACTAATATAAAAATTATTCAGATTTGTTGAAAGGTCAAGGTCAAGAGATCATGAAGAAAATGATCATTATAAATTTCTAGACTTATTCATCAATTCAATAAATGTTCACATTGTGAACAAAAAGAAGTATTCATTAATCACAAGACTGGTTGATATATTTTAAATGGTAATCTACATTCTAACTAGTGATTTTTGATCCACTTAATAAATAAGTGACTGGGATTCGAAACTTAGTATCTAAATAGAAGAAGTGGAACTGTAGTGAACAAAGAGACGAGCGAGGAGAATCAAATGTATTCGATACGAAAAATTACAGCATATCTCAGTAAAATCTGACAACCATACTTACTTACGCCTGTTACCCCTCGTCGAGGAGCATAGGCCGCTCATCAGCATTCTCCATCCAACTCTGTCCTGAGCCTTCCTTTCCAGTTCTTTCCAGTTGTTATTCATCCTTTTCATATCTGCTTCTATTTCCCGGCGTGATGTGTTCTTTGGCCTTCCTCTTTTTCGCTTCCCTTCCGGATTCCAAGTTAGGGATTGCCTTGTAATGCACATTGGTGATTTCCTTAATGTATGTCCGATCCACTCCCAACGTCTTTTCCTAATTTCCTCTTCAGCTGGAAGCTGGTTTGTCCTCTCCCACAGAAGTCTGTTGCTGATAGTATCCGGCCATACAGTAAACAGTTAATTTGCAAACTATCAATCAATCGTCTCAATCTTGACTGTTCCTCCTACAAATATCAGTTCATAGTTTTCGATTATTATTGCTCATGCATTTTCGCACCAATCGTGTTTCGCTTCCGTTCTATCTTTGTCGATCTTCTGCTGAAATAAATTCTCTGCCTGACTATCGTCATATACTACTTATGTGGATGTAGGTAGTTCACACCACAGAACATTTAAACCGATAAAATACAGACAACCTTTAAGGTTACGACCTTAATGTTAGTCAAGCTTTCAGTTAAGACTTTATTCGTTAATTACTAAGTTAATACTAAGTTAATCAAATAACAGTCTTTTCGATACTAATAAAATAAGTGTTAAGACGAGTAACCTAAGCTGACAAAACAATCCAAGTTTATTTACAAGAAACTCTACATAACTATTCTACTAAATTGTTCTTTTTCTTCTAATTCAATTGAATAAGAAACAAATAATGATTGAAAACAGTAAAGAAAATGACCTTGATTTCAGAAGGACGGGGGTTTTTCTTTTCACAAAAATTTAATATTATTTAACCATGACTATGACTTATCAAGTAATGTCAATAAGGGTCAGATAGAATTAAATTAAATGAGTGAATTCATTATGTAATCATTATTGTTAATTTTTATTTTGTTTTATTTTTTTCTTCATAAAAATATATTTATCCCCCCTAATCAATCTTGGTTACATCCCCATTAAATAAGAATAATATTTGTTTTCCTTACAAATTAGGTCATTCGGCATAATTATCATTGATTTTAATAAAGTAACATTCAATTTATTTAGAACTATGCAATTGTTTCTGCAGTTTTCAAGTGATGGAATAATTCAGGTAACATATAAGTTAGAGATTAATGATTCTTTTTCTTTTCTTCTCAAGAGAGAACTTTTTTGTGACTCCTTCTTTATATATCGATGTATGTACTCAATGTACTCTGTACCATGTCATGTTTACTAATTCCTACTATAATGTGGTCAAGGATATTAAGTGAATAGTTAGTATTATAAAATTTAGATTTTCCATAGATATTGCCCTTGATTATGCCTATTTTGGTTTTCCAAATTATTTTGTTCATCTAACAAAGTTATTTAGTAAGTTGAAAGACTTTTTAACAAAACTAGTGAACTAGAATAGTTGGGTAAGGATCGATAAAGTCAGTCTGTTTCATGAGATTGTCAGGAAAACCAAAATAAAGTGGGGTTTAATGAAACTATCCAGTATGGTTGAAAAGAGACAGAGATAGATCCACAAGAAACTTCGTAACTGATCACTTTTTAAACACATGTCAGTCGGTCAAAACAGACTCCAGGTTCACTGTAGTTTACGGGATGAAAACAAAAGGACCAAAGATGGTAGTGAAAGTAAAATATGATTGGCCACGGAGCGTGGACAAACAGGCACAGCCTTATGACGATCAAGTATTTGATTTCCTTTTTCTCTCATTGATTTCTACTCCGGGCTCACTAAGAGTGGCTGTTTGTAATTGTGTTGAATAAAGTATTGTCTATTCTATACTCTGGTTCTCTATTTCGCGTTGTGAATCCTGGATCAGTGATAACGTGGCTAGTCTCATCATATCAACGTATTGTCGTAGTGTACGTGAGAGTGAGAGGAAATATTTAAAAAATATCCGTTATATCATCAAAGGCCTTCTATCTTCTTAGTATTGCCGAGGCCTTAGCTTTAGACTCGAAAAAGTTAAAAATATACATGAAAACGAAACTTATTCAGCCTCTTTTATTGTCATGCCCTTGACCTCTAGTTTCACAAAGCTATTATCCTATCATTCTTCTTTATTATTTTTTCCACTAATTGATCTACTTATTTCGTTTTCTTATCCGATCTCATTACATCTCCCTCCAATCACAACATTTCATCATATCATATTGTGCAAATCTTTTCATAATTATTCTCCTAATAAGTATAACATGCTTGAAAAACTTTGTTTTTAATAAAAATATTATTTACGCAGTTTAAATCTTGAGCTGATCCTAGCTATATTACCAAAGAAAACTCAGGAGCACTGGATGACCGTTTCGTTTTAGTGTGGGACCCCTCGTCAGTGTACCCGAATGACCCCAGAACACATCATCATCGGTCTCACCCCAGTAAACTAAGCCTCTAGATTAATGATCTGGTATTTGACAGTATTAATATCTAACCTCAATCAATCCACGGTTTTAAGAACAGTTCGTGATTTACACTGCGAAAATTTTGTAACCTTCACAGATCTTCTGTAGTACTGAAAATATTATTGTTTATATTCGTAAAAAGGTATGTGTTTTGTGATCGGATAACTTCGAGAATAAATCCACAGAAAAAACTCTTCACTGAACCAATTTTTCTTGTTTTGTGTCTCAGTCGGTGCATTCCATTTAATTCATCGAAATCTAAACAGTTAATAGTGTCTATTCACGATCCTCCCATATGATCTTCAGATGACGTGATGAGAGTTGAGCATTCAGACCAGTGAGATTGCACTCGATCATTTACATTCCTCGTTCCACTCGATTCACCATTATTCGTAGCTGTTTGTGAGTAATCATCTCACACCCAAAGTGGTTGTTCTCCATTGGCCACAACATACCACCACAACTTCGTGAGTTACCTTTCTAATCAGAATGGGGATTTGTGGACATTGTAATAATTTTGATAGTTGAATTCATGAGTCTATATAAGCCAGAATACCACTAAAAAACTGGAAGCACTAGACGGACGTTTCGTTCCAGTATAGGACTCGTCAGCAGTGTGCACCTATTAAAATTACTACAATCTCCACAAATCCTCATTCTGATAATAATCATCGTATGCTCACTAGTGACTAGCTTTAAGATGGATTCCTTAGAGTTCTAGTGAGAAGCCGTGACTGGTGGAGTCCAATCTGTGTCGGGTGGAGATCGTTATCCACTTCAGACAATTGATGATTGGTTGCACAAGATCATGGATCGATTGAAGTTAGACATTACCACGGTTGGATTTTGGCTCAGTGGTCTTGGGGTTAAGCTTTTGTGCGTGAGACCGAATGTCTTGGATTGGAGTTTGGCGTGAGGGATCTTGGATACGCACTTCTGAGAAATCCCGTAATAAGAGTTTACTGACTTCCAGTTCTTCTAGTTTTCCGATGGTGGTCTAGCTTATATTGAGTTATGAATTCAACTATCAAAATTACTACGATCACAAATCCCCATTCTGATAACTTTATAATCTCTATGGTATCGATAAGACACAAAAGATTTAAAGTCGTTTACCTGTTGATAATTTAAAAATAGTTTTGAAATGTTCTCATCGTGTTTATTATTACTATCAAACATCGTCTAACTAATGATGAACAAAGCATCAATAGTTAATAATTATCAATAAACGAACAATCTCAAAATTATTGAGATTTCCCAAAGCCATAACCAATAGTAGGCTTAAACCGGATTTATATGTTTAGAAGGATATTATGATCAGTGCATTAATTAACTACATCACAAAATAAGCTTTAGAAAAATAACGAACAAATAACTAGTAACATTTACATAGGATTAAAGCAAAAATGCATCTAATTTTGTCATGGTATGTTGTCTAAATGTTTTTTCTAACTCGTCTATAAACGAAAAGAACATACTTTATAGTAGGGAAAATGAAGTAATGTTGTACGTTATTTCTCATATTTTGGGTTATCTGTAGAAATTAATTCGTAAAGGATTGAAATCAGCTAGAAAACATGAAATAGTGGTCAAATATTTTGCTACAGTTTTTAAATTCTCAGAATAGTATATCAACAACTATACCAGGAATCGAACTAGTGTTAAGTTAATCTTTATTGTGTGCAAAAGGGGTAAGAAAAATTTGTGGTGTTTATTGTAGTTGGTTATGAATAATCTTCAGTTGAAAGATACTAGAATCACCTTCCATCGTCCACAATGACTCCATTAACTGTTGTTCCATATTTTGTGTTGATAGAACAAGTTCGAATGTATAAAATCTATTCATTTGTAGAAATGCTTGAAGTATTAGAGCGATAAGTATATTACTGGGTGAATGATTAGTTAAAGCCAAATCCATTTGGTTTGTTTATGTGTATATTAACCTTATATACATTTTGAAAACTTGGTCATTAAAGAATGATGAAATAATGTTGAGTAACTACAGTGAAGTTTAGTATTGTATGGACACCCAGGATCAATTATTAAGTATGAAACATCTGAATCCTGTGTGAAATGATTTAGCCTCAGTATTACCAGTTTGTCTGTCATTGGATTAATCGTTATCATTGTAATTTATCTTTCTGTATACCTTATAGCCTAATATTAATAATATTCATGAAAAATGTAAAGATACGGTATTTTGACGGGATTCGCAATTATAACCTAAAACATTACGAAAGTTCATTTAAATAGCTACTGCAAGTATGGTAAGTAGTATATGAATGTTTATCAAAAAAACGAGTTTTGCTATCCTAAAGGACAGTCTGAAAACTACTTGGTTAATGAAACTAACGTACATGTTCAGCAGATCTTGTGTTTAAATTATAACTAGAAGGCCATTGTTGTCCTTGTCTGACTTCAACTTTGGTTTAACTTTAAAAAATATAAAGGGCTTGGTGTTTACATATGGTGAGAATTTGACAATCTTTCAAAATAGATGAAGTTCCTAAAACCAGAAATATTTTAAGATTAAAACTCAAGAAATCAGGTATATGTAGAAGAAATCTTGATTTACAACTTTAGGTGGCTGAACGTGTACCAAAATGGCTTTCAATACGAATAATGTAAATGATCTACAAACAGATGTAAAATACCCACCTTAGTGCATTTCCAAACATATTTGAAACTGATTATATGAATGATGTTAACTCAGTTTTGAGGGTGGTATATAACAATTGTTCAGAACGAATACTGAGGTTTGTTGAAGCCAGCCATACAGATCCATGAATGCTCAAAAGCCATTTATACTAACATCGAACATGCTTTGCTAATAATAATTTATTATCAAGAGTGATGTGCTTTATATTGCTTTTATCCATTTTCTTTGTTTTTACTTATTTCCCAATTTGTCTAGTCTGACGTTTGTACTTGTCAGCAATGTTTTATGGACAAGTTTATGGATGAAAAGATTGCTGTTCGAAATGTATCGCGCTATTAGATTCGTTACATAGTTCTGATAAACTCGTCTTCTAATTAGATTGTTTAACCATTCAAAGAAATCAATAATAGAATGAAAGTTGTCAGGCAAATTGATTAGTTTATTGGGTGTTTTCAAAGCAGTTCATAATAACAATATCATTAAATATTTTAATACCATTAATAATAATAACAGTAATAATATTCATAATGGTCAGAATAGTAAAATACGTCCGTAACCTTTAAAAAAAAACGACTTAAAGACGAATGGATAATTAGCATAAACCAAGACACTGACAACATTGATAGAGCTTCAATCCTTATTCCAATGTCTTTATTTACTGACACACATACACACACACAACCTCATAAACTCAAACTCAATGGATGAAATAGATGACAAATACAGTAGTCCCATTAAATAAATGGTCAGCATATAAAGCTGTAATTTATTATTTGTTGATAATAGATCGCTTGGATTTATATATCTGCTGTATTTGTGTGACTTTGTTGACAAACTTACCTTTAGTGTACAGTGTAGGGAATAGGAAGATTGTTTCAATTAGCTGTGATAACATAACATTACATCAAAGATTGTAGATTAATGAATCCATTGAGTACAAAGAGTACCACAACAAATATAGGAAAGAGAATAGTAAATAGTAATAATGTCAGTAACAATAATAATAATAATAATAATAATAATAATAATAATAAAAACCACCCTTTAAAGCAATACGAATGACAAGCGATAAAGTTTTTAATTTAATTTTTATATATAAGAATATAAAATAAAAATTAAATAAGTTAGTACTATGCATAAAACAACAGGACAAAATTGAACATTCAAAAAAGTAAACAACCATACTGGAACATTGAATGGATTCATTAAATGATTACACCGATGATCATTTTTAAAAATCAATAATATACCATTTAGTTACTTTCATTATTATTATTATTATTATTAATGTGATTGTTGTTGTGCAATTATAGACTAGTTACATTCCAGTTTGTTTTAAATAATATGAGTATATGTGTGCTGGTATCATTTGGGCATTAGAAAAAAACAAAAAAAAAACAAAAGTTTTTAAGTGTGATGTAAAATTGGGTATTTGAAATGAAGAGTATTCATCGAATTGGATTCCTTATTGAGGCATAAGCTATTTCAATAGAAATAATGCGAAAAAGCACCGAAAAGAAATTGAAATAAACTGTTAAGCAATAATAATGCTAATAGTGTTAATAATAATAATGATAATAGCAGTTACTATTATGATTACTATTATCATTTTAATTACCAATAATCAGTGATAATAATCATAATATGAGAAAAATCAGAAAGAAATACGTTTGATAAATCCCCAGATTCCTTTACCCCTTCTAAAATGAAAACCAAAATGTATTTTGTAACAATGAAAATATGCTCCAGTTTGCAGCCTTTTTTCATTTTTTTTTTCTTAATTTTCAGAAACAGAAACGTCTAAATCTTCATTGATTGGATGTTCCACTGAATATTTTAGTGTCAATTCACGAATTTCGCCTAGGCATAGAGAAAAGTAAATGTAAAAGTAAAGTATTTTAAAAATCTCAATAAATTATTCAGAGATAGTTCTGTTAAACCATCTTTTTATTTAGCACTGAACAGCCGTTTCGTCCTATTATGGGACTCCTCAGCAGTGTGCATCTACGATCCCGCTGAGGAGTCCCATGATAGGACGAAACGGCTGTCCAGTGCTTCTAGGTTTTCCATGGTGGTCTAGCTTCAATTGACTCATGATCTCAACTCCATCTTTTTATTTATGCATTTCTGTCTTTCCCTATTCATGATTTCTAATTTATTTCTTCTCACTTTACAATAATTTCTGATCTTTAATTAAGCTGACAACATTCTTTTTGTTACACATTGTATTTACATGGCTTTTATCATTGAGTTGAGTATTTCGTTAGTTTTTGATATTCAATTGTACTAATGATTAATTTGAAGGCTCTCGGTTTTTTTGGTATAGGGCAAACTTAATTAAATCAGAATCTATAATTTAGTGAGAATATAAAAGGCTGGAAGCCATAAAACCATGTTTTATACGTGATTAAAAAAATTATGGATTCAAGAATGGGATAGATTGGAATTCATTGACAGTGTTTTCATATATCCGGCATTCACTGCAACACACCACGCTATCGGGGGGCAAAGTCGGACTTGCAGTTCCACGTAGTGCTCTCTGGATAATGGATGATCTCTTTCCCCATGAACTAACGCAAGCGGAGATCGAACTGACCAACCACTTTGCAGTCAGATGGCGATCGGGTTAATCACCCACTCTATCTTAATCTTGATGACATGAGAAGAGAAATCGATATGAATTGGGAGTGCTATTGAGGCACTGAAGAAAATGTTTCACTTGGTGTCTGAAAAGACTAGTCTGGAAGGGCCTATAAGGTCTGGCAGGGGTGGGCCAGGAAGTAAGCCATAAGCTGTGCCGTAACCAGTGCACAGTTTTCGACACTAAACCGGCTTATGGTAAGAGCGTGAAGTGAGCACATCGTCTATGACGACTTATCTACATACTGATAGGAATATTAGATATTCACTCAGTAAAAATGCTGCTGGGCTTGGGGCCTGGGGCGTTTGCGCCTATGCCTATGTGTATGTTGTGGAGTGTATGGGCCTAGGCATATGCATTCTATATGTGCATGTGTCGTATACTTGCGAGCGGAAACTTCTATGCGTATATGTATTTGTGAGGTGTATGGACTTGTCTGCTCTTTCTATAACTACATGTAAAGCAGACTAGCACCCGCTCATCTATGCTCACACTTATATCACTGTAATGTATGCCTTTCTGATATCCGCATTTGAATATATGCGTATGAAACATACTTGAAGATAGTTTCGACGTTTCTCCACTGTTGATTAACAATTGACATGAATTATCAAAATAAAGTTTATTAGTTTTATAATGGATACGTTAATATTTATAATGTTTCATTCAGGATAATATTACAGAAAGATACAACAGTTGAAAATCTACTTCACTCAGCTTCTAACCAAATGTCTCCAAATGCATAGCATTAAAATATAGTGGATACAATTTCGAGTCACTTAGAATAGAGGCCCAATTGGAACTTGATCAATAGAATTTAATCAATGCCAAAGGACTACAAAAAATGACATTGTTTATTATTTAGTGGTCAATCAATTGTAAACTGGTTCATAACTCTCTACGTTACAGCACATGTTTAAATCACCGGTTGACCTTATTTACTCACAATTTCTGAAAGCCACATTGTATTGTGCAACTATGTGACTTGTAATGATTTATCGATTAGTGAACTAACCCTTTGATTAAAGGATTAGGGTTCGAATGTGTTAACATGAAGTAAAGTATGTATTGTAAACTAGAGATCAATTGAAGAAATCCTTTAATCTGAATTTCACTAGAGTTGTTAGAAATTCCCAAGTTACTAATAACATTATTTAAAAATCTAACTTACCTGGACCTAGATCCAAGTCCCATTCAACATTATTGAATTTATTCATTCTGATTGGTCTATTTTTATCATATTTTTCTGGATGTTTAATTGTCGGCTCTAAAAGGTTAACCTATTTAATGTACAGTTAAAATGGAAAATAATCGACATTTTAAAAACAATATTCTTTATTGATTTATTTATTCAATAATATTTTATTACAAAAAAGAAACTCATGACGTCGATACGTAATTCCCGAACATATAGTCGACCCTGGTCAGTTAATGCTACGAGAATCATTCTTCAATATTATCTACAAAGTCAAAAGAACTTTCTCAAAGAAAGTTCGGTTTAAAAACTTGTACACTGTTATAGTTTTGACAGACCATTACTACATATCTAATCTCTGTGTACAAAAGAGTCATGTTCCATCCACTATTCTACGATGATCTTAGTACCTGCTTGTATTTTAACAAATTGTTAACGCTAATTACCATCTTGTTGTTCACGTTAATATTTTTAAAATAGACAATTATTTTTCGCATATTTTTTTATAGATTGTTATTATTTACTACTTGTAAGATTATTACATAATCTGAAAACTATCCATACTTTTTGATTATATAGTTGAGATCATGGTTCAATTGAAGCTAGACCACCATGGAAAACCTGGAAGTACTGGATGGCCGTTTCGTCCTATTGTGGGACTCCTCAGCAGTGCGCATCCACGATCCTACCTCGGGAGATCCGAACCCAGGACCTACCAGTCCAGTGCTTCCAGATTTTCCATGGTGGTCTAGCTTCAATTGACTCATGATCTCAACTATATAAAATTACTAAAATCTCCACAAAACCCCCTTCTGACACTTTTTGATTACTTTATTAGAAATGATGCAATACCTGTTTATTTTTTGTTAGATTATTATCATATTCTGCACCAGAGAAAGTTCAGTTACCTTTGATAACTTTTTTTCAATGTAATGAAACTCCTCTATTTGATATTAAACTACCATGTAAAATATTATATTCGAAAAGATAATTTTCTACATTGAGACATCTTTAATCGTGGTATTATTTCACTTAAATCATGAACCGATGAACGTTAGGACACCATTGAAAATCTGGAAGCACTAGAGGAGTCCCACATTAGTACGAAACGGCCATCCAGTGCTTTCAGGTTTTCAATGATGGCCTAGCTTAGATCAATTGATGAATTGAACTATGAAAATTCCGATTTTATCATATCTACAACTCTAGAACTAGAATGAGAATCAAAACACATTAGTTAGATAAGTGAATTGGAATTTCGGGTTCCTAACTTAACATTGTAGGGTTTGAGTTCCAATAAAAATAAAAATATACTTTAGGCGTTCAGATTATAGTGCATAGTCAAACCGTTATAAATAATATAACATGAGAAAAAGCTTGGAAGTCTTTTATATAACAAACTGAACATTTAAAATGAGACCGATATTGAATTACAAGCTGGCTTATAAGTTATACAAGACGATAATTTTTTAAAATACTGGTTATTTATGGTAATCATAGTTAGGAGATGTTCTATCATAGCTAATCAAGGGAAAGCTATTCGATATCATTTCGAATTACAAATGATCATAGTAGTGTCCTAAAAATGATGGGTAATAGTTTGAGACGAAGTCATTTTCATAATTGTAAATATACAGAGCTTCGACTTATATTTCTAGTCTCTTATCTTAAGTTTGGAGCCCAGGTACAGGAGATTTTTTGGGTGGAACTAGGAAGCGGTTGGAAAGTAAGGTTCAAGTATTCAAGTACCAAACATATCACTATTGTTAAGGCTAATATCTTACATGACCCAACTACGAGTATTTTTGTCAGTGGTTTCAAATAAAATCAATTAAATGGTTGATATTTGATAGGAAGTAGGGAAATAAAGTGAATTATTTTGAAGAAATTTGAAGAGAACAGGCATCAAAAACAGGAAGAATTTCAAAAGTTAAAGCAGTTAAAACTGAAAGTCTTACTTTAATTTTATCCTCTGCACTGACCGGAACTTGATCAACAACCATTAGACGTACACGACGATCAAATGTATTACGTACTTCAATTAATTGTTTAAATGTCATTGTAGCATTTTTCCCACTCGAACCGGTACCTTCACGATATTTGAATAATGGGCGATACAGTATTTTTATACCATTCTCAGCGCCTAAATGACAATTAAACTCTTCTCCTGGAGCGACAGCACGTATTTCAGACTAAGGAAATATTTAAGAACATCACATTTGTTTGTAGAAATCATTTAAACCAAAAACGGTGCAAATGAAACTTATAAAAATAATATGGGTTTATTATGTAAAAAACCAACTCTGCATGCTGCTCTTCTGGGCTTATTGACGGTCGCAGAGCCGGATAAAGGAGGAGAATTGGACATTGGGTTAGAAACTCAATCCAGTAGAAAACAATCTTGTTAAAAGAAATACTAACTAGAAATAAGTCATTTTAACCATTTCAACTCTGTCCACGTAGTTGAAGAGTCTTCATGTGGCAGAGTTATAAAACCTAACAGTAAAAGCGGAGATTCTTTGGAAATCACGATGCCTATTCCTATTCTAACAACCAGAACAATAATTAATATAGGTACGTGAAATGTCCGGACAATATGGTAGACCGGGAGGTTTGATCAAATAGTTGAAGAAATGAAAAAAAAAAACGCAAACTATCGGTACTTGAAATAAGTGAAGGCCATTGGACGGGAGCTAGATAGCAAAGATTAGCTCTGAGAGAGGTGCTATCGTACTCTGGTCATGGAGAGGACGATGCCTTTAACACACAAGAAGTTGTACTGACACCCTCCAAAGAAGCACGACAAGTACTTATAAGATAGGAATCTTATGGATCCAGGATCAACAAAGTGTCCTTCAAAACAAAGAAGGAGGGGATTACGATGAAAGTTATCCAGTGCGATGCACCCACCAATGAAAGCAATGAAGACGATCAAGATCAGTTTTACAAGGAGCTTCAGTCGATTGTAGAAAAGTGCTCAGGATATGACCTGGCCATCCTGATGGAAGACCTAAACACCAAGGCCGGAATGGACAATACCAGGTATGAAGATATCATGGGACGACATGGACTAAAAGAAAGGAACGAGAGTGGTGAGAAATTTGCAAACCTATGTGCCTTAGACAAGACGAATATAGATGGCATCATATTACCGCATAAACACATACACTAAGTTACATGGGTTTTATGGAAGATGTAAGATCAAGGAAAGGAAATGGTATGGCTCCAGATCACCACACGGTGGTGGTCAAGCTAAAACTGCAACTTAAAAAGCGCTGGACAACTGCACAAACAGCATTACAAATGTGTAATACAGCCTTCCCTCCAGATACTGACGAACTTAACGAATTCAGCATAGGTTTCAGAAACAGGTTTCCAGCCTTACAACATTTACTTAAAAAGCAAACCACTATGGAGAACAATAGGGAAGGGGTCGAAAAAGTGTTAACTTCAACATGCCAGAAGGTGCTGGACCGCAAGAAGAACCGAAATAAAGAATGGATCCACATCGAAACCCTGTTCAGGAGCATTAGAACTTGCACGCAGAAGCACGTGGAAGACCTAGCAACGAAAGCGGGAAAAGCTGCAAGAGAAAATATAAAATAACTATACGATACAACAAAAAACTATCTAGGAAATTTAGTAAAAGAGAGAGACAATTCAAGAATAAAGAAGCCAAGTCAATCACTGAGATCCAAGAGCAGCAGAACAGGTGGCTAGAGCACCTCAAAGAACTCTTGAGTAGGTCAGCTCCACTGAACCCATTGGACATCGAAACGGCACATAGACCTTACTGTGGGTGTTATCCAACCAACAATCGAAGAAATAAGCATACTCATCAGACAAATCAAGAGGGTAAAATCAGCAGGACTAGACAACACATCGGCTGAAGCACTTTAATCAGACATAGAGGTAACTACAAAGATGCTCTATGCTTTTTTCAGAAATATTCAGGAACAAGAACATGTTTCAACAGAATGGGAAGGGTACCAAAGAAAGGAGGTCTTGGCAAGTGTGAAAACTAAGGAGACATCACACTACTATCAGTACCAGGGAAAGTTACTGTTGAAATGAATGAGTTATTCAGTAACGTCGAGATCAACAGGTTAGATTTAGTAAGGATCGATCATGTACGGACCGAATTGAAACATTACTGATCACTGTTAGGCAATCAGTTGAGTAAAACTCATCACTATACATCAACCTCCTTTGCTGTGGAAAAGCACTTGACAGTGTCGATAGGAGAAGTTTATGGGACCTTTTTCGACACTATAGTGGGCCTGAGATCGTCACCAGAATACAGAATTTATGTGATGGACTACATCTCAATGTCGTGCATGGAGGACAGCTGACAGATGCATTCTAAATGAAGATCCATATCAAACAAGGCTGTCTAAGCTCTCATTTTTGTTTTCTTCTAGTGGTTGCCTGGATTATGAAGACACCCACATCTCAGGGGAAGCAAAAATACAATTAATGACTTGGATGAGGCTAGACGATTTGGACCTTGCAGATGGCTTAGCCCTTCTATCTCATAAAGAGCAACAAATACAGGTGAAAACAACCAATGTAGTAGAATCCTCTTCAGAAGTAGATTTTGACATTCACAAGGTAAAAAGCAAGATGGTGAAATACGACACGGTGAGCACCAATCCGATCAAACTTGATGAAGAAGCTCTGTAGAAGTTGGAAATATTCATTGATAAGTAAGAGAATCTGATGTACATGCGAAGGCACAGATTGGAAAAACAAGGGCAGCATTCCTATGATTGATGAACTTAAGGAACTTGAAAGAAATTATAGTTAACAAAGTCAGGGTCTTCAGTACAAGCGTCTGGACAGTTCTATCGTACAGAGCTGGAAGTTAGAGAACTTTCACAACCATAATTAAAAGTACAGGTGTTTGTAAACAGTTGTTCACGCAAGTTTCTACAGATTTGTTGGCTGGATATTATCAGCAACAGTCAACTGTGGGAGAGAACAAACCAGCTTCCGGGCGAAGGGGAAATTAAGAAAGTTGTTGGAGATGAATAGGACACATATCAAGGAAATCATAAAACCGCATTCCAAAGACTAAGGTGACTAAAGGAAATAAGACACACTGGATAGCACATTGTGGCAGGAATCGGAAGCAGGCATCAAAAGAATGAATAGCATTGACAAAAACTGAAAAGGAGAATGGAGGACAAAGTCGGTTAGAAAATCCTGGTTGCCAGCCCATGCCACACAGGGGTTAACAGGTTTGAATAAGTAAATAATGTAAGAACTAAAAGTAACCAATTATGGTTTAACATTTTGATCATAATGTCCGCTGCCACAACTAGGTGGGTGGTGATCTCTGATTGGCATGCGGAATTTCTATATGTACCGCATTGATAATTGCACAAGAGTAAGGTGCTTTGATTGATGACTACCTTACAAATAATTTCAAACAAGTTTGATAACTGGCAAGGTGGCTTTTATTCAGTGAGAGCGCTAATTACTACAGTTTCCTGCAAACCTACGGTAGCATATTCCAGTGATTTTTGTTTAAATCTTTAGTGACGAAGAATGCTATCCGCTCGTAAATAGTATTTATCTGTGAACAGTTGTAATGGCATGCAGTCATGACTCAAGGGAGTAAATGAAAGATTGGTCTATTTTGAGGGTATATTTTTCTCTGAGCTGGATGATTTAGTCATGTATAATTCATTGTCTCTCTCAACAACATCATCAGTAAACATCAATAGAAAGTGAGTTTTTGGAAGGTGATCAAAATAAACACATAAACAACGGTCAAAAATATATGGACAACAAGTAACCAAATTCTAAGTCAACAGAACAAACAGCTATTCACTTGTGGCGAAATTCTAAAAACTCACTTTCTATCGATGTTTACTGATAATGTTGTTGAGAGAGACAATGAATTATACATGACTAAATCATCCAGCTCAGAGAAAAATACACTTTCAAATTCCTCATCCTGAATTATAGATATTCTCCACCATCCCAGGATGACCTATGGTATTAGGTCTTCACAATAAAATATATGATATTAGGAATATAATTGATAATACCAATACAAATATGGTAACAAATGACTTACTTTGCCAATGAAAGTATTATCGGCATATATGTTAGTTGGACCAGCCAAGATAGAAAATTCCGTATTGTTCACGGCTGTCGCTTTCAAATAAGCATACAAAGAACGCTTTGGCACAGTTACGTATTCATAACGTGGTTGTAAATCTAACAACCCGACAGTGACACGATTGGGTTCGTTATCACACCGAATTATTGCAGGGGGTCGTGGGACCTCCAGCTGTATCGTTGCAACTGTTCCGACAGACGGCGTAGGTTGTTGTGGTGTAGGTAATAGTGCAGGTTGTGAATTCATTAAATTAGAAGTTCGATTTGTTAACAAAGGACTCTGAGAAGTGACGGAATTGAACAGCATACTTGATCCTAATGTACGTCTACTGATAGGTCTAGTGCTAGAGGAACGTAATCCAGTTGCATAAGTACTTTCAATACTACCACCGCGTTGCAGTGTTCCAGATGGTGTGATACCATCACGCTGAAAACAAAGTGAGAAATATAAACATTAATAAAAAAAATAGATTAGTTTCTATTCAATTACTTATTACTTTAACTTAGTATAATGATATAAAGCTCAGTTCGCGAGTCAAGTTGTTTATTTAGAGATAACAGTTTTAAATGTCAAGTAATCATAAAATTCATTCTATTTAATTGCAAATGACGGCTCCAATCTGTAATTACTAAAATCAGCTTGTATTAACCGGTTGTTCTACTACACAAAATATAAAACTTAATGATGACTAGCCTTTCCTCCTATGGGTTTTGTCAACGTTACTTTTATTTGCTGTCTTAATCGTTGAGGACTAATACAAAAGCTGATTTTATCTTACAACAAAAATGGTACAGAAATAGTCCTTCTAATACGGATACTATTAGAAAAACTGTTCAGTAAAAATTCGTTCATTTCTCTTATATTCAAAGTAAACGTTTAACTAAATCATTTCATCACTGTTTTCTAAAATGGTCACTATTCATACGTCGTGCAAATGTTTACAAAGATCGGGATTTTCATAATTACGGCTCATATATCACTACCGCATGAAATTGTTGTTGTTGAATTTTCAATGAGTATCCACTTAGATACTGTGCGAAGTGTAAGTAATCATTTAAGTGAATATTTAAGACCTGGTGTACATGGCATTTTCTTAGAGATCAATATTAAAGTAAACCAATGCGATGCATCTATCTACTTCATAATAATTCGTCTATTGGATTCAATTGTTTCTTCTCATTATGATTGATTCAAAATCATTCCAAACAATTAACCTAGTTTTCAGTCTGATAGAAGACTACATAAGCATAGTTATTACTGAATGTAAAAAAAATGTATTTCGATAATTAATAGGAGTGCGATAAAATGCTAAACATTTATATAGGAGGAGTTTATGAAGACTATCGAATTGTATAGTTTACATCAAGGAATGATCTAAGCTGGATAATTATTAGAAACTAGGAGGTACTGAACAACACTCAAGTAATATACATACACGAAAGCAGCTAGGAGTTGAAACTAGAACATTCAAGTTACGCGGTTAGGAATTAACCTTTAGACTTCCGAGTTAGTACATAACTGTTTTCATTTTTAATTTCAGTTTACATTCGTTGGTCAAACAGACATTGAACCAATAATAGTGGAGCAGTCACAAAACTATTGAAATTAAGAAGTGATAAAATTTTCAAGTTTTAATTCAACTATTCACAGATTCGTTAACATTATAGTTTTTATTGCAGGTTCATTAGTGTTAATGAATAGTATGTTACAATGAATTAAGCATTTGTTTAATAAGTCGAGTATTCAAATTCATTAGGTATTATTTACTTGAGTCTTCCAATTGATGTTTGGGACTGCGAATGATCATCTTCTTATCGGCATATGTGCATACTATGCGTATTGCCTCGATATAGCCTTAATTCACTAGCATTGTAAGCGAAGATGGATAGTGAGATGCAGGTATATCCAGTTGATGAGTACCAAATAGGACAAAACATGCGTCCTGGATTCCATTGCTAGCCGCTATCAATCTTTGTTTATAATTCAAGTATTCGGTTTCCAGACATTAATTAAGTGATAAGTTTGAAATTCAATCTAAGCATTTTGGTTAATCTACTTTGGGATTATCACTAGTTATCCTTTTCAACAGATATTACTCAAAGCTATGTAATTGATAAATCATTTTTTCTGATCAGCTAATAACCTTAATTACAGTTTTTTTATTCCGCTCATTAAATGATTAGGCGTGTATAAAAATACGTTACTTCATGAAGTTATAATCACGAACTTTGTATGAGTCGTAGTATTAATTAAAAGCTATAAGAGAATGAAAACATTATTTCATTTAATACGATCAGCTAACTTATTGAAACAAATATTATAAATAAGCAATATTGTGGTGTATGCTACTCATGTTGACAGATATAAGTAGTATGTAGCACCAATCTCGAGGTGGAACTTTTGCTAGCAGAAGATAGATAAGATTGAATTGAAAAGAACAGAAAGGGAAACAGAGAGCAATTGTAATAACAACAGAATTGAAAGAATCAGGAAGCATGTAAAAGACAACTGATGGAAGATGTCCAAATAAAATATTTATTGTATGGTTTCCATATTTTATTAAAGCTGTTAGACTAATTACGCTTTAACGTTAAGCCTCGCAAAAAAGTGACGTAATAATATATATTCTAATGAAGGATATACTTAAGTCAAATCAATCTTTTAATAGATCTAATTAAGAAAAATAATTATGCAATTTAACCATTGACTACTTATTAAGAATTACTTTGCCAACTCATTTGCCTGATATATATATACACCATTTTTATTCTCTATCATATTTATTGAGACTTCTTTATTTCGAATTCCTTCAAATAACACAAGCATTCCGTCATCCATATTATGCGATTTGCATGAGCTCTACGTATGGAAGAAATCTGTCCCAATTTTCTTTTTAATTATAACTTACACCGAATGTCATCACTATTTTCATTTTTGATTCGATTATATTTGAAAATCACCACATCTCGTAGAATTATTTCTGATATTCTCTTGAACTTTTCATTAGTTAATTATTTCTCGTATTATTTCACTTAATTCTCCTTACTATCTCCATGTTCTCAATCATTTGAATAGAAGCAGTAATTTTTATGAGATAACATTATTTAGATGATAACGGATCGTTAGTGAATTAGATCTACACCCCCTTACTGTATTTACTCACATCATATGCCAGTTACTCAGGTTCTGTTAAGACTAAACAAGGCTTGCTGAGGAGTGACAACTAGCATGAAATAGAGGCCCAGGGTTTTCTGTAAAATTAATTTTAATCATCTATTATTGAAATATAATTCACAAGATATCGAATCACTTAGACTAGTGGTTACATTGCAATTTGTACAATAGAATTTGATTAGCACTAAAGAATGAAACACATGAAATTGGTTACCAAACAGTAAACTGTCCTTATTTTAGCATTCATAACCAGAATATTAATATGAAAAGAAACTTTATGTATTGAATATAAATTTTAGCTTCTCAAATAATTGATCATTTGAATAGATTTGGCAGCAGAAAAAAGGCACTTCATTGAACAGAGTTTAAATATAACAATATTAAACCTTACTTAATCAGATATATACATCATACATTGAGATGATGGAGAAGATTTGTAGCTCAGGTGGATGAGTTTGATGGAGTTTTGTTCTCTTAGCTGGAGATACAACCAAAATAAAAAGCAAACAATGATAGGTTTAGGGTCAACAAGAACCAATCAATATCGAGGTCTACAGGACAAGCTGTGAGCCATATGTGGGGAAATTCGAACACTTCACTTCTACCTGAAATTTGTGCTAATGTCATCCAGAATAACGATAAAAGCTCCACGATTAAACCATCCAGCTCAGAGAACAAAACTCTATCAAAAACATCATACACTGTTTAGAGGACACAGTCAATCTATAAATAAATATTAATATGTAACAAATCGATTTTACTATTCATTACTAAAGATTAAAATAACTTCAATTTGGAATGTTTTTTAGATGAATAGAAAGTCAAATTCACGAGTCGATCTAAGGTCGACGACCATTGAAAACCTCGAAGCATTGGACAAACTTTGCGTCCTAATATGGGGTTTCTCAGCAGTAATCATCCACGCTCCCGCAAGTGGGATTCCATCCCAGAACCTTATGTCTCAGGCGCAAACGCTTAGCCTCTAGACCAATGAGCTGACATTCAACGGTGTTAATGTCTAAATCTAACCAATCCACGATGTTGTACGACCATCTTTCATTGTCTTCGGTGGATAACTGTCTCTTATTCCACACAGATTGAACTTCAGTGGTCACAGATTCGCACTAGAACTCCAGGATATCTAACTTGAAGCTAGTCACTAATGAACACATGATTAATATCAGTATGGGTATTACGGGGGCTTGTAAAATTTTCACAGTCGGAGTCACGAGCCAATCATAGATGCGCACTGCCAAGGAGTCGCATACTAGGACGAAACGGCCGTCCAGTGCTTTCAGGTTTTCACTGGTCGTCTAGCTTAGATCGACTCGTGAATTCAACTTTGACAATACTACTATCTCCACAAATCCCCATAATGAAATTGGAAAATGAATGATTGAATTTCAATGATTACTTTAAGGTAAGTCATTTCCATTGGGTCATCAGGAGTCGTGGAAAAACTTTTTATCCCTTTTACATAATCTTACATCTTATAGGTTTGTTTTTTTAAAAAAAACAGCATTTGAGAGAATTGAAAAGATAATAATTGAAATATTCAACTTATAATCAATCAAGTTGCCAGTCTGGACTTGGCTTTACCCTAATCCAATTTAGACAAATAAATAATATTAGTTAACTATGAAACATAAAAGTTAAATTCAAATGGAAGTATACAAAATTGTTTTGTACTTGACACATGAGTAATATTATCATCATTTCCATTTATAGTTTGGTATTATTTCAATTTCATGTTCGAAACTTTAAAATAGTTTATGAGCACACATTCTGACCCAATTAATGAGCTACAACTAGACAAATAACATCATCCAAAGTATATAATGAAACTCTACATAAACTACACATGTTTATACTTTTCTCAATCTGAAAGAGTAACTAACAAACATTCATCAAAAAACACAATTATCACATTATATAATGTAACAGTGTACAAGATCTGCACACCTGAGTTATAGTACGTATTGTTTCACGTGATTTCGATCTTGGATGTAGTTTATTTCGACGACCAAGAGATGAATGCAACGTAGTTGATGCCATACTATCACTTCGTCCAAGTGTAGAGCAATATTCAGTTGAATTGTCATAATATTCAGAAAGACGATCAGTCATTTCATATGAAATATTATCATTTAAACCACGCGTAAAATCGGGACGTTGCAATGGAGGTGTTTGATAAAATACAGCTGCATTGGCAGAAATACGTTTAGAATAAGTAGGAGTTGTACCAGCAGATGGTAGTCGAGATGTTTTTTCATTTAAATTAGATTTGTCTACACTTTGTAATTGACGACTAGAATCAGGCGATATGCTAATATGATGTAAAAAGACATACAGATGAGCATTGATGAACATCACCCGAATACGAAAATGTAGAAGTACAAGAAGAAGAAGAAGAAGAATGATGATGACGATGATGACAGTGTGGAACAAAACGGTGTTAGAAAAGGAGGTAAGTTATTAGAAATAAAGTGTTATACTTCAAATGTAAACAAAATTGTTGCCCATTTTGTTGGGAAAAAAAGAAGTGTTACTTCCTGACTTAGATTTTTAAAGGATTAGAAAGAAGCAATATGCAATCTCACAGAGATTCACGTGCATATACAAACACACTTTGTAATGCAAAATTAACAAATCATATATCACCATTTAAATTAAAGCATTAAATTGAATTTTCCCCAAGAAAAAGTCAATAGAAATCAGGTAAAGCGGAATAACACGGTTACAGTATATTTTTTTGGTTAAACAGTTTCAGTGATTAAGACTTGAGTTAGATATGTTAAAAAGGTGTCAATTTTGTTAGACTACTCTCCCTTACACACACACACATACAACGGTTAAGTTATTTAGCAATTTCATTAAAACGAGTTTAGAACCTAAATTATGTAATTACTCTGTCGCCTTAATTTATTCTCTTCCTTCAATAATACAAAAATCACTTTGTATTTTATTGATAGGAAAAAAAACTAAGGAAAAAGCATCAATAATTTTACCTCATTATCCATAGATCCAACACGATCGATTTCATTTATATTTGTTCCTGGTGTTCGATTAGATCGTTTAAATGCACCTAGTTTAGTGCATGATCGAGTATTTTTTCCTGTAGAAGATGCACCAGAGATTTGGTGTCCTGTTGATGCTGGTATTGTTGTTGTTGATGTCATTCCACCGGAACTGTAGCCTGTTGTTACACTTGTGGATGATATAGCATTGCGTGATATAGGGATTGCTGGAGAATGACTATATGTATATATGTATATACAATGAATGGAATTATCAAAAGAGTTGTGTAACAAAACATGAGCTATATTTGATTTAAAATTTATGTCATGCATGAATAGACTATGGAGTATTAAAGATTAGACATAATAATAGTACATGCTTAGATGTACTTTCCTACTGATTTTAATTAAACTTACATTTAACAGAAATCTCAACTTCTGGGTACCCAAGCTATAAAAACTCGGACCCAGAACTCATATGTCACCCATCTAAAAAGCTACGTCTTCGTACTAATTAGTTTCCGCATTTTTCTCGGGATTATTATTCTTCATAGACTAGTTTTTGCTCAAGATGCCAGGTCGTAACTTCTGGATAATACTCTTTTTCAATAAAGTTAATGATATAGAGGATGTTAATTGACGATTTATATATAAAGTATTTAGTTCGCTTCTCTTGTTGTTTAGACAGAATTTATTCCTCCTTAAAGTTTTCAGAAGTATCTAATACATTAGTGAAAACAAGGTAGTTTACATAGAACTATGACTAGAATCGCCGATGTTTTAGTATTGGTAAAGCTTTCCAAATAAATATAAGGTTTTCAATTTTAAAAACCAAACAAACTAGTATAGGATGGATGATTACTAGTTCCTTGATTGTTTTGTTGAACAGTTATGAAATTGTATTTAAAATGTATTAGTTTCGTCACGATCTGACGCTATAGTTTTCTCTTTTAGAAAGCAGTGGGTGAAAATTAATGAAAATAAACCAGGCTACTTACAAGTAGTTAAAAGTGTAATACATCAAAAAGGGTTATGCAATAAAGCCAATGTTAGCGTGCATGGAATATGATGATTAATTTCAATGTAAGTTTCCAAGATTGTCAATAATTATTAGAATATTTACGTTAAAAAATCATGCGTCTTTCGCAACACGGAAAGGAAAACATGAATAAGAAACACCAATAATGACGTGACGTTCAACACAAAACTATAGGTACACCAGAATAATTTTTATATTTGGAAAATAACTGTACTTACTCTCTACGAAAATGTACTCTTTGTATGCCTAAATGTGGAACTGTACCACCTATACCGGGTTGTGCAGTCGATAAAGTCATATAACGTGTTTCCCAATCTTCACCAGTAGCTTGTTGAACCATACCATAATAAACTATCTGTAATAATTATAAATAATTAAAAAAAATTAAACATCAGACTGTTATTTAGTTATTGGTATATTTGGACCATGGAATCCATGTTTGCACATATAATCCTGTTTATAATTAGTTTTTGGTTTTGTTTAGAGATAAATATAAACACCTGTATAAATTTAGACTGGTCAGTTGTGTAACTGATGTGATGATACGTAATAATTCGGACTGTTACATTATAAAGTTAGTTAAGACAACAAGAATTTCAACAAATTTTCAACACGACGTTCATATATTACAGCAAATTTTAAGGAGATTATATGAATTTAGTGGTGAAATTGCAAATTATGGGCTGCAATCCATAAAGAGTGAATAGTTACTACCCAGATTGATCCATAAATATTTACGATCAGTCCAGCTCCCATACCGCTCTTTCTAGCCTAACATATTTATTTCATGAATTCGAAGGTAATAACCTCTTATTTCTCTGAAGGACAGAGGAGGAGTAAGATATTTGAGCGACGTGGTAGTAGCCCTAGAAACTCTCAGTAACTAGGTCTTCAATAAGTTGTAAACATTTTATGCAAGTGTGCAAGTGATAAGCAGACGAAATTGCTTTCGTGAAGAAATCTCACAGAGGAACACTTCTGACAATAAATGCGCTTATGGGAAAATAATGTCCCCAAAGGTTAAGCTGGTATTCACTCGTATTTGGGAAACTCGAATTATCGTTGTAAACAATATCACTAATTTCTACTTTAATTATAGGTGAGGCTTTTATAAAAACCTGTAAATTTTGAAATTCAGACATACAGAATATTTCAAATCTAGAAACTAATAATGAAAATAAAAATGGAACATTGGAATGTGTCTATCAGTGACTCCCGTCTCTCTCTTTCTGAAATTTGTCAACTGGATGTACCTGCATTACACAGTTTTGATATCCATAGTGAGATTCCAACCCGGTGCCTTTTGATTTGGACGCCAAAGCCATGAATACATCAAGCTTCTGAGTCTAGGAAGCCCCGAGGTATTCAATAAGCATGATGTTCACATCGTTATTAGTAAGGATTTCGATAATCTAGTTCTTGATATGTCTCAAACAGGATGTAGCGCACATTCTGGATTTCACTACTAAATACAATCCATCTGTTCTGTAAGATGTGTGGTGAAAGTGATTATATCGAGACACTTTACATAGCAAGCATATATATCAACAAAAACTGATCAAAATTCAATCATAAACGTTAACAATAGGATAACTTAAACCGTTACTAATGATGATGTGGGGATAAAGTTAGTTTTTAGAAATCTAAGGGATAAAAGTCAGTTAGTTTATGACAGAAAACTATTCAAAAGGTGAGTTAAGCTAAAAAAGAAAACGCAGTAAAGATATCTAGTCTTCCAATAATGATTTATAGGCATACTCAGTATAACAATTTCAAAGACTGATTGTTCCTATTTTCTTGTCTTTCTCATAATTATCAAAGTTACAATGATAATTATGCTAATCAATACAGTAAGAATCCAAGTTTTGTCAATGATTAACCTGAAAGTAATTTGATTGTCCTCTCTAACGTCGATAAATACATAGAATTCAGTCAACAGTGATAGTCAACAGATGATCACATATCATTCAACGGTACATTATGAATTAGTTTTTAACAATCAGTATATACTATGTGACTTTTATGAACAGTTTATCCAGTTCCCTACACTCCATATATTGTCTATAATGATAAGCTATGCATGAATGAGTCTGTGACAAAATAACGATGAATTAAAGCTTAATAGAATATTATCAGTAGATCTGTATTACTCAATAAATACATTTTTCGAATCATCAATATATGAAATATAATTGTTAATATAAATCACAATGACATTTTGTATCATCTAAATTACTGAATTATCGGAACTACATGGTTTAACTGAGAAGTTTTCATTATTGTTCAGGACAATATTATTATTATTTACTTCATACAGAGGTAAACCTTCTAGTTATTTCTTTACTGAGGAGTTCCACATTAGGACGAAACAGCCGTCCAGTGTATCTAGGTTTTCAATGGCCGTCTAGCTTAGATCGACTTATGAATTTAACTGTTAAAATTAGTTGGTTTTGATGATCTCGCTTCATTTCTTAATAGTGATGAACAATGATAATGTTGTTCTGTATGGTAATGAAAGCTGTGAAATTGAACCATCTAGATTACAAAACTCAACAACACCACAAGTAAACATCCGAATTTCAGGTCTTCAAATTATCTGAAAGTTTATTATCACAGTACTGATAAAATCCGTTGAGGCTGTTTCATCAATATTATAAAATATTGAAAATGCTCAACAGGAAACAAAATAATTCAAAGTATTTTTCTTCTACAATTAGTCGACACTGAGATATTCGAACTTTTTGATTGTGGCTAGTGCAGAGTAATCAAAATTATGTTAATGCCTGAACTGTGAAGAAAATTCGTCAATCAGCATGCGCATAATGACAGATAATTCATGGGAAGAAATGCAAAAAACGACAGAGTACTATTCGGTTTCCTAAGCTCTTCTAGTAACCCCTAGGTTAAATCTACACAGTTACTTGAACACGAGAGAAAAGGCGCGAAATATGAAAGAAATGCTTTACTCCAAGGTTCGTTTATGTACAGAAAATCTAGGATATTTATAGTATTTTGGATGGTCTTTGGCTTCCTTAAAATTCTAGAACACTACTAAACATAGTAGCAGTATAGGTAATCATTCAATCAGAAACGCGACATGTGACTTTTCACTTTCTACATGTTCCTGGCAAAGCTTCTATTGAGTACTGATTAGATAATATGTTCCTCAGCGTTTTTATAGCCCCTTTTGGATTTTTTCGAGGAATCTTCTGGATCTCACCAACAGTATTAACAATCAGCAAGTTATAAATTACACAAGCCAACATGCTATGCACGAAGTATTTCGGTTTTAATCTCAGTCTAGATCATGGAGTCGAACAATTATGTTATATACGGTAGTTCACTTTTCAGTCGATATTCAATCTATGTGATCACCAAGTATAAATGATGCAAATTTGCGTTATGATAACTGAATACCCAAAACTAACTATTGTTATCCCTCGTACTAAATAAATTTCTTCGATCAATAAATTACAAATAGAGTCTGTATTAAAATTCTCTGTATTTGATGCTTAATGGTTGGAAAACTAGAGTAGGATGTAGTAACCTGAAAGTCAACCGTAAAGTTTATCTCTAACTTGAACAAAAATGACAGTATACCAGGGATTCAAGCGTTAAATGAAAAAAAATCAAAGCCTCATTCAGTGATTTCCCTATTGATTTAATCTGGTCAAGAAATTATCCTTCGGATTGATTACAATTATATCTAAGTGGGATTAGAAAAACTGTCAGTTTTCATATGATTTATAATTCCTCTGTAGCTTTAAGAAACCGATCTTGTCAAACATCCCAGCTTATTCTAGTTTCAGATTAAAACTGTTTCACTATATTATTTAATATGTTGACTTAAAAGACGGTTTCCTATATCTAGTATCAATATTCTTTTTTTGTATTTAGTTTCTACCACTCAGGACACAAACATATAAATATGACAAGATAAAAAACTATTTCGTCTCTATACAAGAAACTATAATATAATAACAGTAATAATGAAATGTCAAATAGTGACTAGATTCGAAACAGACTTCGTGAATTTCAAGTAAGAAACAGACATATAACAAGTCCAATATTGAGATCATGAACCGATCAATGTTAGACCACTACTAAAAAACTCGGAAGCACTGGCCGGCCGTTTAATCCTAGTATAGAACTCCTCAGCAGTGCGCAGCCACGATCTCGCACGTGGGAATCCAACTCGGGACCTTTGGTCTAGCGCATACATCTAAAGAGTCCCATTCTAGGATGAAAGGGCCGTCCAGTGCTTCCAAGTTTTTTAGTAGTGGTCTAACATTTATCAGTTCATGATCTCAATTAAAACTCATCAATCTCCACAAAGCTATACTGACAAGTCCAATACGTTATGTCAGGAAATGCAGATACACACACATACGGACATGTGAACAAGCAAGCAAACACACTATTTGGTACAAAAGCCAACGTTTTCCATCGAGATTAATCATTGATAAAAATTTAAAAGCCATGGTGAAGTGAACACTTTGGAATAATTTTAATAGGAAAAATTGTTAGTCTACAAAAACCACCGGAATCTAACTGTCCGTTCATTTTTTCTTTTCCCTTAGGAAAAATAAAGTTTGTGGACTTTTACCATGTCATATGATCATTTTCGTTTTTTTCAGTAACAAGAGTAAATTTGCCTTGTCAGATGTATTTCTTTACTCTTTATCACTCTTTATTCAACTGTAAACAGTATGTTATATATTGAACTGATGTAATCAGATCATGTTTTCCTTATTGCTTACTACTGAATATTTGAAACTATCCTTATATTGATAAGGAAATAATTGTCGATTGATGGAACAGTTAAGGCTCTCTAGCAATCTTCACTGACAACACAGCCAGTGACCGGAATCTGGATTTACAAATATGTGGGGGGTAAAGTCCTGATTTTTAGAACCTTGAGTGCTCATTCAATGGTTTATACTTAATTTCAATCGATATAATTTCGATTTCAATAAATTTGTAATATTGTATAATAAACATACAATAAGATTTCGTTAGTGTGAGCACTCCTTAGAAATTCGACGCCAAGACAAGAAATTTATCCAGTGCTCTACGGTTCGCAACGGTAACTCAATTGGGATCAACCTATGACGAATAGAACCCAAAAACCGATCCAATTTCCACGAAATTCGCGTAATCAGATCAATGAAACAGTTACAATACAATGATTATTATTAATATCAGAAGGGGTCTTTATGGATATTATAGTAATTTCAATAGTTGAGATCATGGGTCAATTGAAGCCAGACCACCATGGAAAACCTGGAAGCACTGGACGGCCGTTTAGTCCTATGATGGGACTCCTCAGTAGTACTAATCCACGATCCCGCCTCGAGAGATTTGAACCCAGGACTTATTAGTCACGCGCGCGAACGCTTAACTTCTAGACCACTGATCCGGCATCCGATGCTGTTAACGTCTAACTTCAACCGATCCACGAAATTGAGCGACACATCCACCATTGTCTTCAGTGAGTCACTATCTCACAGCAGACCTTGTTGAATTCCACTAATGACTCATGATATCAACTATTGAAATGATTATTATTAATTGGATGACGGTCACAGTTAACATTGTTCATTAAGTCATAAATATTTCTAAAATAAAATTATAATTGGAAATGAAATGAATTATTTTCAATTAAACAAATTAAATACAGGAAATTAACTTTGAAATTTTAGTGAATTAAGATTTAATTGAATGAGATGTTCCTTTTTTAATAGTTTGTAGTGGCTGATACTATGTCAACCCCGATTAGGTTATTTTAGCTACTAGCTAGACCAATTTATTCATTCTCAAGCCACATTTGTACCTTGATTATCCGCTTGTTAATCCTGACTGTTTTTATATGATTATATGTGTGTTAACTGCTCACCCTATTCATCACCTGTCTGCAACTTATCTTTGATCTGACTATAAATATTGAGTTACTCTTGATCAAATCAAGTTGGCACACCTGCCTTTTCTACTGAGCGTTATCTAATTTCATTTCCTTTCTGTTCGCTTCCTTCACTGCGTTTCTTTGCTTGTCTGTAACAATCAATGCGTGTATGAAATATGCTGATTGTAAATTTATCCTCATATTTGGATTATTTTATTCTGTTATTCTCTAACGCGAATTAAGTCAATATAAATATATGGGGGTCGGTTGCATGTATATTTTGATAATAATCAGCGTAAAATTTAACTGGAGCCAGATATAAGAGCCACAAAAAGTTATTAAACTCATTTTCAATAATATGAAAAGAACTTACTTTCATTGTTCCATCATTGTTAAAAATACGAATATCATAAGCTGGTTTCCATCCACAACGATTTACCACGTAAGAAACAAGCATTTCAACTTGACCTGTTTCTCTTGGTTCAACAAGTACACTTAATTCTCTACCAACAAAATTGAGAAAAAAGTAAATAATATAACAGTAACAATTAAATATAATAAATGGATATATATATATATCCATTGGGAAGTATTCATTCGTTGTTTTACTAGACATAGAAAACAATTGACAAGGAGATACTAAGTGTTAGAGAAGAAAAAAAGACTTTTATGAAAAATGAAAAGATGATTGACTGATTAATTTAACTTTCTAGTATAGGAATTTCTAAGGGACGATGGCTTATTTTCTCTTAGAGACAGGTGCATACATATAAGTGAATATATACATATACGGATTAATTTAATCAATAAAATTTTCCTTCTTAATCTCCGCCTTCTCGCTCGAGCAGGTAGTGGGGCTCGTGTATGGGAAGTTTGAGTATCAGTATCGAAGTCAGACGCTGAATAACACAACACAATAATTGAAGAAAGAAACCACCACGACTGCATCAGCCTCATGAAGTAATCGAAAAGGGGATTGAGAGAAAGCCTTACTAATCGTCATGGCATCCGATGGTGTTAATGTCTAAATTCAACCAATCCACGAAGTGGTTAAGCGCTCTGGCGCGAGATTGATAGGTCCTGGGTTTGAATCTCGCGAGGCGGCATCGTGGATGCGCACTGCTGAGGAGTCCCACAATAGGACGAAAAGGCTGTCAAACAGTGCTTCCAGGTTTTCCATGGTGGTCTACCTTCAATTGACTCATGATCTCAACTAATATTCCGATGTTTATTTTTTAAAACTCTAACCTACCACCTATATCAATATATTATATTCCTATCACTACCAATACACTTGTTGTTTTAATATCAATTTTTTACTTTCTACTTATTAAGATTATTTATGTAATTCTTTATTTTATTGTTATCATTGACCCATAAACTACCTTGATTAATCCTATTTCTTTTTATTACAGACATATAATATTACTGTAGAATTAAAGTCAAAGCTGATGAAGATTTGACCTTAAACAATATCGTTTAATTATGTGTATTATTCTAAATGGTTAAACAGCTGTGCCTACAACGATACAATTGTTTAATATAAAAAGATCTTTGTTATTTCATTAGTTGATAGACGTTTTACTATTTCCTCTATTGTGAGTATATTTAATACCAGTTAAATAGAGTGGATAACATTTATAGAACGAACACATAGTTACAATTAACTACTCAATTACATTGATCCCTCCATTATTTTATAATCGTATAGGTATACTTACGTATTATTGTACCGGAGAAAAGAAGATGACAAACGTTCAATACGTAAAAAGTTTAAACACACATACATTAACGGAACTACACAACGAGGAACATCCAATCAAACTATATATATATATATATATATATATTTCTACTCTGTCAAAGAATAAACAAGGCAACACAACCATTTTACTCCTTCCTATATTGATTCATCTAAATAAGCTAATTCAATAATTAATTTTTACTGATATGCTAGTTAACTCATTTCCTTCCCAAATACGGATATTCCTTTGGGCAATATGTAGGTACGTATTTACATAGAGTGTTTATAGGGAAAAATGAAAATATTTTTTGAAAAGAATGTTCATCTTTGTAAACAAATCAATGATTGAATGTGATGTTGCCGTTATTTACCCAAATTATCTATCGGCCAATCAGATTCAAGTACTATTTTAAGGTAGGAATAATCAATAACCTCTATGAGTACGCTACTCTAATTTATCAATGCTACGTATCTAATGTGTAATTGAAAAAAAAGATACACAGACAACTGAAATGGAATCAAACTAGTAAATGACAGAAGTTAACAAAAGAGAACAGTTAAAAGGGAAAAATACAGATAGTCGGAATGTTTTAAGTTTATCCGAGTGAGATTAGTATTAATGAGCAGTAATTGTACTCGTAAATTGATAAATGACATTGATAATTTCATGTCATCTAAATTACCATTTTATTTCTTTGTTTATGAATGAATGTACCATTTTTAAAATGGTTTTCAGGAATAAACATTCAGTAATTTGTTAGCTTACACATTCAACATTCCACATAATATCTAGTTTCTGACATGGTAAACCAATCAGAAGTAGACTAACGAGAAGGTCAATCGATGGCAGTCAGAAGTGACCCAGAGGACAAGTTCATTTCATTTACCTAGAAATGAACCGATTCCCTGAGGGTTAGCCTGGTATATAAACAAGTGAGTATTTGTGCATTTTATTCGGTAGCTAAATATACTTTCTCGCTCACTCTCGTGTACCCATCCAGGTAGTCAGCTGAAGGGTTAGCGTGTAGCACATAGTGTATACGTATCAGTCTTCGGACACTGCCCGTCACAACAGCTTCACTGTTCAATAATAGATGAAAATAAGTATATATTTAATTTACTGTTATTTAAATCAAGAACTAATTTTAAAAAATAACCGAATATCGGACATCCAGATATGAACAAACATACTCATTTATCTATACCTCAAAATATTGAGTGAAAAAATAACAGTCTGGACTCTTTGAACAATTTTCCACTAATCAATAAGGAATTCCAGACCCTCGATGATAACTGATGTTTAAACTGGTCGATACTAGGTTTACATTTTATGTATACAAATAATTAGAATTAATTATCTTTCAACTGGGATTAGCTACATTTGTTGACTTTCAAAAACATTTCAGATGCCTTTTTTAGTTAGTCATAAGCAACGTAGAACCTAGGATACATATACATCTGTTCAAGTTGCTATACTATATCACCAAACAAAGATGAATACTAGGGAAGCACATGTATTAGTAGTATCAGTGATAGTAAAGAGGATTAGAAATAAGGAATGTGATTCGAGGAGAATAAATTTATCGAATAAAAAAAAAACACAATAACATTGAATTTCAAAATTTATGGGATAACAGTGAATGAATACATCCGCAACATTGTGGCCGTTTTCAACACATATAAGGTAAAATATTCAGTAAATATTCATGACTATTAAGCCTACTACAACCATGTAATCCGCATCTTTCAAGTGTTTAATGAACCATCGTGACCTCAATAGCATATTAAATTTAGCAGAAGCCTACTTACAGAGTGGTAGTTATCATTTTAAAAGTGTCACAGACGAAAGAAACAGTTTTCTATAAATTCATTAAAACTAGCAACTGAATAATCAAACATTTAAGGCTTCTGTTTTTCTTCCCTATATCTCTATTCTTTCTTTTTTTTAATGGTTCAAAACACTAAAACAACCAATAACTTCGTGAATCATATTTGGTAATGTATTGAACTGATGAGTTACGTAACTCACAAGACTTTAATAGGGAAGAAGGAATGAACAAACAGAATTTTAGCAAACACGACTAATCTTCATACACCAGCGAACATTTAGCAGTTTTCACCAGTTCTATGATAACAAAACATTGATAATTATATTAAATATCCAACTGAACTGAACAGAACGTTTCCAAGTAATCTCATCTAGAATACTAAAATCAATTTTGTATAATACTCTAATACTGCTGGTCAAAACCATTTATAAGTCCTTCCATTTACTAATTCTAAATTTAAAAGGATTCAGGATGTGAATACAAGGATGTCAACTAAATCGTTAGACCTCATTGTAACTTGATATGGATTGTTTAACCTAGGCTTATTATTCTTATTTCTCCTCAGATAGTTAACGCTTCAATATATCTGAATGTAGCATACTAATTTTGATTCCATTAAATGTATGGAATATATTAATTAGAATACATGAACCTTAAAGATTAGAATATTACAACTTAATACACATTTCACATTCCAATTAGGATATAGGTGGTCTACTGAAACATTTAAACTTTGATACTCAAACAGCACTAAAAAAGCTAGCGATCTAAGGAAAAAATGTTAACCAAGATTTATACACATTTAGACATGCCGAATTAGTAATCTGTGGGTTAGATCTTCCTTGTAAGACCTGAGATTCCTCGGTTCGATCTCTGGTGGTATCAAACATATGCACTGTAGAGAAGTCTCATATACTAGAACGAAATAACAGATTACAACTAGGATATTAGACAAACGGTACTTCATACAGAGTCTAATCAAATATCTGTTTTCTCAGTAGCATGTAAACACAAACATGTTTTATTCACTATAAATATTTTGTCCGTAATAACACTGATTATCAGAATATCTGTTATTTTCCATATTAAGTCTAACTAACATCTTTTTAGAATGAACTATTGAACCGAACAGTATGAGTAGTTGGATGAATGAACAGCTAAGATTAAGTTGAAACTTCTTAGTATTAAATCCACATCGAAATCTCATTCTTCGCCAAGTTCCAAAATATTTAGATCTTTAATAAGTGGATTACTGTTGAATTATAAAATTCTGTTAGTAGAATATGCATTAATGCTAATGGAATTTCAAAAGTTGCAAAACTGAATCCTACCCATTGTGATTGAATTATTTAAACATGATTCTATTTAAGCGGATATCTGAATACATTCCAAAAAGAAATCAATAATCGGAACTAGGTACTATGTTAAAGCATTAATCTAATGTTGTTCAACAATATAACAAATATTGAAAGCATCGGTATGGGATTGTGGAGATTGATGAGTTTTAACTGATATCATGAACACCATTGGATGCCGATTCAGCGGTCTAGAGGTTAAGCGTTCTTGCAATACCGAAGGTCCTAGGTTGAAGTCCAACGTGAGTGATCGTGGATGCGCACTGCTGAGGGGTCCCATACTAGGACGAAACGACCATCCAGTGCTTCCAGATTTTCAATGGTTGCCTAACATTGATCGGTTCATGATCTCAATTAAAATAATGAGAGCTTAAATTACTGAGTGAAACCTAAAATAAAATTTTCACTTAGTAGGAAACGTATTGATTATTTAATTAGTCAGATTAGTTCCCAGAATGGAATCATTAAATAAGAGTTTAATTATGACATGGTTTCACGATTGACCTATACCCTATAAAAGTCAGTATTAATAATAGAGGTAAGATAGTTAATAGGGAACAAGGAGAATAATTAGATAAATACTATGTATAGCATTACGTATAGCATTCTTACAACTGATAGCTTTCATTTATTGCTCTCTCTCTCTCTCTCTCTCAACCAACCGCTCACTCTATCCATCTGTTTATCCATCCTATCATCTATCTCTCTGTTTATTACACTCATTTTCTTCAAGTCGCTATAATGCGACAAATGTAAATGTGGAATCAGTTCGGTATCATCCATTCAATCACTGAATTATTCAGTCAGCACTAATATAAACCAAACTTTAATTTTCATTGAACAGAAAACCAGTAAATAATGTTGTTGATACAAAGTAACTATTCACTGTTTTACGAATTTATAAAATGAAACAGTTTGTCTGGCATTTACAATACAACAGATTGTGGACGATTTTAACCAGGTTCCTGTTGTTTTTTTTTGTGTGTGTGTGTGTACTATTTGATAATAGCTCAGAATCAATAATAAATGAATCCATTCATTATTATTCAAAATGAACTGAGTTATTCATTGTAATTGTAATCAATATCACTTGGAAATTTTTCACAACCATCTAACTGACTGATAAACAGAATTAATTAATTATTATTATAATATTTAGTATGGTAGGTAATTAGGATGCCAGAAACAATACTCACATTAGTGAAACCAATGTAATCAAATATCAAGATAAACTTAATGCTTATAAAGTGGAATCAATCAGAAGCAGTTAAAGATATGATATCTACTAAGTAACTGGAAAGGTAGCGTAAATATTAATCACTGACTTAAGTTAAACAACCATCAAAAACCGAGAACAGTAATTTCGTCCTAGTATACGATTCATTAATTGTATGCATCCAAGATTCAAGAACACCTTCAGGTTTGAGGGCGAGACACAAACAACTTCCGATAAACCCACATTGTAATAATAATTAGGATGGTTATTTGCATTTCATAAACAATAAAAGTGTCTTAAATAATAATATCACAATCAAAGGATGTATCGTGACATATTGTTAGGTACAAACAAATTGTGATTTCTTAGAAATGTCTCATCACTAAGAAATTAGAACAGTTAATTGATCAATTCAACGAAAACGTATAACTGAGAGATCACATACATGTATCTGAACAATAGAGCTGAGTATAAAAACTGACGAAACTTATAATTAATATTTAAACGAATGATTAAACAAAGTGAAAATTATTTGAAACAAGAATAGCTAATAACTTCTAATTATAGAAACATTGAAATTATTCATCTTCGAATTACATTATCACTACTAAATTAATACCTAAATTATTTCCACGAATAACAACACACAAACAAACTGGATTCACTTCTATTCATATCTTAATCTTCATCTCTAAATAACACACTCGTTAATACTTCTCTAATACCAGTTGACTTTGAAAGTCATTCATAATATGTGAAGTCATCTGGTATAATGTTCCAAACAGTGATGTACAATATACAGGAAATATCCATTCTCACTTAATATTTACATTCTACTATTCACTTATTGAATTATCTCTCACTAAATGATGATTTCGATAGATTGTATCGAGAAGGATGATTGAGGACAAGACAAGATACAAGAAGCCTCGTACATGCATATCGAATTACTGAATCACAAAACAATTTAAACAATTATCCGATGACTGATTTCCTCACATTACAAGCATTCAGCCTACAACCAATCATTCAAAGTGTTTATGTTGGTTGATTGAAACTAGTCGACAACGAAGCATGGAACCAGATCTAGTGAAATATGGAACTGGTCAACAAGTTCACTACAATCTTCAGGTAACTGATCTTCATTATGGCATCCGACTCCACGTCATCTAGTTTCAAAGTCAAAGAACAGACATTCTCTAGTGGAGCTATGTCGAACAACATCCACCTTCCATGACACTGAGATATTTACAATTCATTCATTATCAACTGGTAACCAATATCACACTTGTGTCCACAAATTTATCTAAAATAGTTACTTCACGAGCGCTTCATTTCATGTACTTAAAAAGTATCCCTATACTATCAATCATTTATAGAAATGAAAATGGCTTATCATAGTATGAATGAGGTTAAAAATGAGGTTCCTCACCAATCGAGAATTGAGGAAGAAATTATTTCTCCAGAATACTGAGATATACTTCTCCTATAAACGGTAGTCAACAACCAACCTTTGTGGCAGGTTAAGTAGTATTAATATACCAGTTCAATTAGAGCCTCAAACAGTCAAACATACTACTTCTGCCAGAAGTTTGTGCTGATGATGTCGTTCAGAAGAACGATGAAATCTCCACGACTTAACCATCCAGCTCAGAGAACAAAACTCCATCAAAGTCAAACTTACTATTTCATTTTTGAAAATTATTTCTCTGGGTTGACCAAAGGACATAACAGAACAATCAGAAGCTTTACTCTAACCAATTCAATGGATTCTGGTCACCTCATCAACACAATATTAGCAGTCAATTGTTTCTGAATTGTTCCGTTGAACCTATCCAGTGCTCACAGAATTTGTCTATTACATACGACGTAGGTCATAGGAAGATATACATGAATCTAATCATTGTGTACAGAAAAGGTTTTTGCCGTCTCTTTATTCATCTTGACTCTCTGCTTAATTATTCCTATGCTTCTCGGACACTTTCTCAATTCTGTTTAATTTTAATTAATAATTTTATTCTTATGCAATCTGTTAAAATAATCTGATTACGTAATTTTCGATGCATCATTTTCAAAAATAACACCAAATATTTATAATCAATTGTTTAATTTTAAACTTGACTTTAAACTCCCATTCTTATTTTTGTATAACTAGTTGCAATAATCAACCGATTACGTAACTGCGCTTAAGTTTTAACTTCATATTAACTGAGTTAATAATTAATTACTACCGTTGTACTAGGTATGATGGTACATCGGTTGACGAGTTAGTATATCTTCATCGATTGAGGTGGTTGAGGCATATATAAAGTAGGCCTAACCACAATCTACCTCGGAGCGTGACGTTTGATAGTGTTGAAGGAGGTTGGAATAAAGCTAGGGGCAGTCAAATTAAGACATGGCATCAGTCCGTAAAATCAATGACTGTTGAACTAAACTGTATTGGTATATTCAGATCACCAAATTCTGCTTCACACGATTACTGTGACCAATTTTTAGAGATGTTGCATGATATATCTCAGAATGAGTGGCAACAGCGGAGATACATTCACTCATTATCTTCTCTTAGATCTTGATTTTCAAAATATACTATGCTACTTATTGAACAAATTCTTCTTTGTCGAATTATGCTGTCTTTACCTAATGGTTTTTACTACCACTGATAATATTACCAGTTTTACTAATCTGGTATTAGTCTTAACAGTTTCATCTCAGAGCTGATATTGTAGTGACTAGGACTACTGCGTATGTATGTCAGGTTTGATGTTGCTCATAATTGACTGACTGAATAATATCTTTTGAGGAAACATTGAGATATGCATTTTTATTTCATTCGTCACCATTTATTTGGTATTCGTTCGATACTTAATCTTAAGATCATATGTTTTACGCTTAATTTAAAATCTTGAGAGTCAGTGTTGTTCCAAAATGGGGATCTAATTAAAAAAATATATATTCCTTTATTCAACTTGTAAAATGGAAAGTTAGGGGGTAAATAACTTACATCATTTATACATTTATGTTCCGCAGTCGTTGCGGCCATTTGAGCATTTGCTGGTGTTGTTCCTCCCGATAATGTTGCTCCTTGTGATGAGATATTATTTACTTGATCTACAACACCTGTATGATTTGGTATATTATTCAGTGTCGTATGGCCATAATGACTACCGCCCAATAGAATTTCATCTTCACGACGTGACAAACTATCAGCAAATGTTTCAAGAACACAACGTTGTTTTTCTGTACGAATAATTCTATTGACTAGATTATCTGCACGACGACGACATTGACGTAATTCAACTAATAGCTCATTAACACATTGTGACCAAGTGTCTTCTTCACCAGATAATGATTTTGCTGAGAAGCTCACATCTAGAATAGTTGCAGCTCCACGAATTTCCACACTGTATAAGAAGAAAATGAAAAGATTTAAGAGAAGTGTAATTATTTAAATAATTAATTATAAACAAATTTGAGATAATGTTGTAAAATAAAATTCAACAATCTGCACAAACCCCTTTCGTAGTAATAGTCATATGTCCACTGAGGGATTATTTGGGGATATAATTGTCTGAGTTCTAGTGAGAAGCCGTGACAAGTAGAGTTCATCCGTGTTTAGTGTAAACCGATAATCCATTGATTATATTGGAAGATGGTTGCATAATATCGAGTTGACTGAAGTTAAAAATGTAAATCAGCAATGCTGAATCAATAGTTAAATGCTTAAGTCCTCACAGTAAGACCTGAAGGTCCTGGATTCAGTCATAATTTAGATCAGCAATGCATACTTTTGAAGAGTTACATACTGCGTCGAAATATCTGTCCAGCGCTTTCTGGTATTAAGTGATTATCTAACTAAGATTACTCATTGATGTAAGTTATAAAGTGGTTTTATTCAAATTAAAAACTTAATATAGCAAAATACATCATCATATTTTAGATATATTTCGACCAAATTAGGCCATTTATCAAGGATAGAATTTTACAGTAATCTATTTTAGGAATTGGATTGCCACAATTGACAAATTTACTTGACTCATTATTAAGCTACTTTATTTTGTCTATTCAAAAATATTTAAGCAGATGATCAATTATTTATTGAAAAACTACTGAACGGAGTGCAAACCAAAACACAAAGTAAACATTTTTGGATAGTACACAGAGTTATAATATTAATTCATGAGTTTCAATGATTAATAAGACATTCTTGTGACTGTACTTTTAGTCCGTAGAGAAGAATAAAAGCAATGAAGAATGGTTATATGAAAGGTCACTTTGTACTGAAGATCATACAATTAAGTATTTTTTTCAGCATTTAGACCATATACGGTAGTAAGCGATTGTTGTGGAGATCGTTGAATTAAAAATTTAGCATCGAAAACTAACTGTTATAGGTGAGCTATTATAAACCTGGTAATGTAGCAGTGGAAGTATAGATAAAGCACTTCCTACGAAGCCTGAAAAATCTGGATTCGGTCCTTAACGGGTTACCGGGGGTGTACTGCTGAAGAGTCCCAGTCTAGGAAGAAACAAGCGTCTAGAGCTTTCTCGTTTTCAGTGATTATCTAATTTAAGTCATTTAGTGATGTAAATCTGAACTAAAGTAAACAATTAGTTCTCTTCTAGTTAATAGTTTATTCAGTTTGAAATAACTGTTGTTATCAACTGAATATCCTCAACATAGTGTCACAAATCTCCAGTGATTCACTATCAGGCTTGGAAGTATGGATGGATTATATTTTTAACAAGTTATGTGCATTGACATCAAAAGGTCAAAAGTCCATAGACTTCACAATTCAATCGCTTGATAAATTTTCTTATTGTAGTGAACTCTTATAATACCTTACTTATACCTGAGTCGGTATTAGTATAATCTTATAAAGTTCGTCAGTTAACTTATTTAACAGATGGTATCATCCAGTCAGTAAAAATTTATCTATGTCTTTGTACCATTATTATCACGTGTGTAACAGCAGATAATAATACCAATCACTAGATTTCATTAATGCAGTTTACAGATAACCAGCTACATGAAATCCTTTAGTATTCAATGTTAGAACGTGGACAATAAGTAAGTTTCACATTCGAGTAGAACAAGGACGTAATAAATTATCTCTATTAGTTTCTTAAATAACTAATAATTGATCCTGAATATCATTTTTAGAAAAAATAGTCTTCATTTTCAATCTTCAGTTGGAAAAAACTATACATATATAACCATGAATATCGAATAGGTCATTAAATCACGGTTCAAGGGAAGATAAAGAGTGTATGCACCTACGCCATTGTGCTGTTTCATCTGACATTTCCCCTTATACATCAATAAAATTCGGTATTCTAGCATAGTTTTTGGTTATGTGTGCGTAAATATGCCATATATTGATTGGTATCTCCAAGTAACTATGTACTATAAGATATTTTAATATTAAGATTGCCATTTTTAAATGATCTCTACAAATAATTATATTTCATTAATAATGATAGACAGTTGATTTGCATCGATTTTTGTTAGGAGTCTACAAATATCTTTTGATAACATCTTTATAAACCTAGAAACAGTCCGAGAACGTATTAATAGATCAACATTGAGTAGAAGCTTCTCAGAAAAAAAGAAGGACTATGTATCATGTTTTTATTGCTTCCAGAACTTGCTAGTAAATCAAGATCATCTAAAACCCTATAGATATACTCCATTTTCGGCGAGTAGATTAATCATGGAATAAACCTTTAACTCGTATTGTTCACCTTTTCTTTATTGTTCAGGTGTGGAGGTGGTCAGGGATAATTGGAGACTTTCAAGTTGAAGAATTATCAATTCTGGATGACAGAAAGCCAAAACAATTTATCACGATCTGGGTTGTTTTTCAGAGTGTCATGATGTTGATCCTTTCTATAATCTGGACTCTCTGAGTTGAGGATACTTGACAACTCACTGTTTGATTATCGTTATCTCCGAAGGATGAAAGTTTTGTGTATTAACGATCCAGCTTACAGAATGCAACACTACCACCATAGGCCTATATCTAAAACTTTTATCAAATGAGATTGTTGAGTCACGGGACTGAGCACTTGTTTAGTCACTGCTCATGTAATAGTATCACTAGTCGTTACCCATAAAAAAATATGTATCTAGTAAATGAGTTGACCTATTTCATTATTTACTATAAAATCTTTGACAAGCAATAAACAGTTAACAAATGCTAAATCAAAATTACCCAAGTTATTCATTAATTTTATAAATTATCTACGGGATTGTATATTACAGGCCAAGAATATATCTTACGAATTGTAAGCAAAGATGGATAGTGGTTAGCAGTGGAACCCAGGACGCGCGTTTCGTCCTATTTGGGACTCGTCAGCTGGATGTACCTGCATTTCAGAGTTGATGTTCACTCTGAGATTTCACTCTATGAATTAAGGCTATATCGAGGCAATACTCACAATATGCACATATGCCAATTAGAGACTGACCAGTTGCAGTCCTAAACGTCAATGGGAAGATTCAAAAAAACAATACTAAATGAATTTATCTTAAGAATTATTCAAGAATATGAGATCAATTATTCTCTTTGGAATCACCTTTTCGACTTTAGTATTTTGTAATTATTAAATAATAAAATTTGATTGTAAGTTCTTACATGTTCACTTTCAATTTCAATGTGACATTAATTTCATATGCGAATCAATCCTATGAAGGTTTGAAAATTGTACTTTGGTTCTGTTATATACAAACAAAGAATAAATGAATGGTAACTGCTAGAAATTATTTATGGACTATTATCACAAATATTCTTACTAAATAATTATTCAGTTATTGGATTATATCGTATTATTATTATCATATTATTCAGAGGTGTTCTGATGACGTCAGTCAGTCAGTTACAACGTAGAACTTCGTACGTACGTACATCAGTTCGAGTTGCCACACGACGTTAGCACAGAGATACAGTTGTCGATTCAAATCCCATAGTGATAGAAGTAGTAAGAGTATAAGCAGTAATCCGAAAGATTAGAGTTTGAAGATGTTATTCAAGGAGTATAATCCAGCGAAACAAATTTGAAAAGAGAAAAAAATATAGACATGGAGAATTCAGAAGATTAGAATTTGGTAGGACACAAGAAGTGGATGCACCTTCGCGATTGCAAACGATTTTGAGCCATGTCATTCAACGTCTCTAACCATCGGTTTCTATCATCTTGCGGATCCCAACCAGGTAGTCTACACCTACCGACATGGCTCAGTCCAATTGTCAGTGACTTCATGGACGTAATAGTGGTTTAAGCACTCAGTTTTCATTCAGTATACATAAGGTTGCAACTCCATTCCCAGTAATTCACTCTGGCTAGTCGAGTAATGTCATCTATACCTATATAACATGTCTCAAAGTCAACCAGATGAACCTGTAGAGAACGGCTAAATTATATTGATATGTAAAAATGGTTCTTTTTATTGACAATTTAATCTATTTTTACAAGAATTTATTTCATGTATAAAGCACATGATCATTAACTTATATTTCTAGGTCTTCTGATCAATTTCAGAAATAAAATTTGTAAAAGTTGGAATCATATTGCATAAAATAGTGAGTAAGTAAACCTGATATAAAGTTTCTTTTACGATCCAGTCGTTAAAATTACATTCACTAAAGTCGACTATTTAATTATCGAATAAATATGTTGATTATAGAAGGGGTTTTGTGGAGAGCGGGTTCGTGGATGCGCACTGCTGAGGAGTCCCACAATAGGACTAAACGGCCGTCCAGTGTTTCCAGGTTTTCCATGGTGGTCTAACTTCAATTGACTCACGCTTTCAACTAAAATAAATATGTATTGAAAACCAAGTAAGGGTACTGACCAAAATATCAGTGGATAATGTTTATGTTAAAAAATTCATGAATCAACCGAAAGGTCACAGTATATTGAAACTTACTGTGCATTTCATTATATGTGAAAAAATTATATTTGAAATAGTCTCAGCGATTGAAATATAAATAATTCCAACGTTTCGTCCAGCTAACTTGTCTGGACTTCTTCAGGGAAATAATCAAAATCAAAATCATCAAGGAAATATATAGTGTTTTTTTAACAATCATATCAAAATCTCTACTACTTTAATCCAATCATATTTGGATGTCGAATTTTTTGTAAACCAGGATAATATGAGTTAGTTGAATGAGAATCAAGTGAAAAGTTCAACGATGTAAAATAAAAGGAGACTGGATGAATTGTGTGTGTGTATGTATGTGTAAGATGAGTTATTAATGAATGATATTCAGTGTTGATATGTTTCTATGTGAAGTAAAAATAAGAATAAAAGTGCAAAATGAAGGTTGAAAAGTTCTTTTGACTCATATTATCCTGTTTAAAAAACTTCAACATCCAAATATGATTGGATTAAAAAGTAGTAGAGATTTTGATATGATTGTTGAAAAAAAACACTATATATTTCTTTGATGATTTTGATTTTGATTATCTCCCTGAAGAAGTCCAGACAAGTTAGCTGGACGAAACGTTGGAATTATTTATATTTCAATCGCTGAGACCATTTCAAATATAATTTTTTCACATATAATGAATTCTCTATACTCGGCGCCCAATTATTGTCAAACTATTCGTTCTAACCTTGACGAATATTCGTTTAAATTACTGTGCATTTGATACCGAAAAAGCCATTCTACATCACTCTACAAAGTTGGCTTGTATTGAAACAAAGACTCAAATCAGTGATACGAAGTGAAAGTTAGTATTATTGCAAAAAACAAGGTCCGTGCTTCACCAAAAATCTAAAGGCACATAAACGATTGTGTCACATTTCACTGTGTTTATCAGTTTACATATGCATTTGTCCACAAATTCATAGGGAGAAGTAATAGCGATTTGTAACTGTACCAAATTGGTTGCAGAAATAAATAAAATTAATTGACCTAACCAAAGTACATGATAAACAGCCATGGCCCTTTATCGCTAAACACAGTTGAAACAGTTAATAAGATTGATCTTAACTTAGCTTTCGTGGTTTTGTATAAAATTGTTCAAGGGAATACACAAAAGTCTACGGAAAACCTAATCCTTACGAAAATTCGAACCTTCCTTTTGTGTTCAAAAACAAGTAACATGTTTTAATCAGGAATAATTTTTTAAGGGTATAAAAGTTATTGTAAAATCCCCAACCTCAACCATTCACCTGTATCCATTTACCACCAATCAAAAAAGTCATTTCAACCTAATATCGGAACCATAAAATTAGTGAATTTCGTTCAGCAATATTACTTGTAATCAGTGTTGTCGTCAGCTATGTCATGGTGAGACTGATATGATTTTCAGAGAGATGTTTATTGCTGTAGGATTTTCGACAAAACAGGAATTCCTGAGAGCTTATGAGATTGTGGTTTTCTGACATTTCGTAAGACGAGACAGTCATCGAAATCGAAGTGATTTTTATATAAAATATATACGCAAAAGCGAGGGTCACCCTCATTGACTAACAACTTCTCAAGCGACACGAGGGTTCGCTTTAAAGTAAATTCTTTATCCATAGGTCTATACAGCCTGTTGGTAATGCTTGTGGATCCTATCTATTTGATAGGAGACTTTTATGCAGTATCAATATGATCGATAAGTCATAGTTACGGGTTGTTGAGTATCACTTATGAGAGATGATATGACGGGATGAAAAGTCAAGGTTAGATTGATTTACTCATTGTAATTTTTGTTCAGTGTTACTTCCATTTTAATTCAATGTGATGATTACTCAGTGTATTATTTGTTTCTATTTTCTCGTATGATATTTTATTCTGTATAACATACGATATTCTTGTATTAAGTTAACATGAACTATATTCAGCATACGGTTTGTTATAATTGTAAAGAATAGGATATTAATTGGGCCACTGAAGCGAACTCAACAGTTTATACCACGTAAATAAAATACTTGCACTGATAAACTGAAATATCCCAAAATAAAAATGATCTATTAAAATAACAATCTCATATCGGTCACAACTAGATCTAGAGCATTATTTTATGCTTTGGATATAAAATGATAGCTCAACAGTTAAATGACTTGATTTCCAATCAGTCAGTCATAGTTAGCTTAGTCTGGTAAAAACGTGAGTTGGCCGAAGTACCCATAACCCAATAACACAAGGATTTCCATGGAAAGGAATCAAAATAATATGGTAGCGATGATCATCATGATGGCTGACAGTGAAAATTGAGAATATGAATCAAAAGAGCAGAATGGAAAAGTATATATATAGGAATTACGGAACTCAAGATTTAGAGGGAGATGACGAGTGAATTTATCTGTATCACATATACATAGTAAGCGACTTAAATATTGATGAGTAAACGACGTTCAATCACTGATTTTTAGTAAAAAGGAAATCTAAAACTTTCGGTTTGTTTGACAAATGTTAGTTTATAACATAGAACACCATCTTACTGACATATTCTGTGATGATAGTCACTAAACCTTATTTGTTCTAATGAGAAAAAGAGTAATTAAAAATTGGTATACAATACATTTTATTTCACTTAGTATTACTGGTTTGAACCTTCCCATTGATGTTTAGGACTGCAACTGGTCAGTCTCTTATTGGTATATGTACATACTGTGCATATTGCCTCGATATAGCCTTATTTCACAAGCATTGTAAGCAAAGATGTATGGTGGTTAGCTGTGGAACTTAGGACGCGCGCTTCGTCCTATTCGGGACTCGTCAACTAAGGTCCCGGGGTGAATATCAACTCTGAGATGCAGGTACATCCAGCTGACGAGTCCCAATTAGGATTAAACGCGCGTCCTGGATTCCACTGCTAGCTACCATTCATCTTTGCTTACAATACAGTTTATTACTTTACGAAAAACTAAACAAGCCATTTCACATATAAATAAATAAATGTTTAAAAATATAAGTACTATGTAACAAATAAAGTAACTTCATAAACGACCTGATTTAATGATGACTGATTTTTTTTGAAAATGTAAGGAAAATAAAATCTAATGAAAAGTTAACTTACATCCGCAGAATATTTCAAACGATACTATACACAAACATGTATATATACATTACTTCACTAGCCACACAAAAATAACTCATTAGATACTAACGGCTATGAAGATGAACTGTGTTGAAAAAAGGATATTGATTATATTGAAGGCAAATTTATCAAATCTATGAACATTTATATGTTCATTTTGTGGTGTATGTTACTTATGTTGACAGATATGAGTAACATGTAACACCAACCAGAAGTGGAATGCCTGACAGCACATGATTGAGAAGATTAAAATGAAGAGGGAAGAAAACTGAGAGCAATCAAGATAAAAACAGGAATGAAGGAACAACGAAGGTTGTTAGGAACACTACAAAGAGGTTTACTAAGTGATAGTGTAATTTCGCATTAAACAATAAATTGGTCATCCCCACCAAGTAATTGTATTTGTAACAAGTAGTTATGACATAATCTAAAGTATCTTTATGTTGACAAATGTCCACTTATCAGTTATGAGTTCAGTACTCATAACAGATGTTTAGTTATCTCTTCTTTGTAACTTGAACGGATGCATACAATGCCTAAAAGTTAATAAACGTTTTTGTTTGTTTTAATATTTTATCCTTATTTATCGTATGGTTATAGAATGCAAAATGTTCTGGATTAGTACAATTAGTTGCTGAATAAAATAGCTGAATCTTATCATGTAAATCTCAAATTAGAATATCGTCAAGGAACACTAGGAACAATAACGGAGCGGATTTGCATGCATATAGTAAACAATTCTCATTGGACCTAGCACACAATAATACCGTCATTCATTGTCCCATCACCCTTGGCAGATCAGGCAACCCGAAAGTCATGAGAACACCATCAGGGCATACGACAGGCTAGGTACCCCAGTATATCGTCAAAAGCAGTAGTAAATTGTAAAATTAATCAGTATGGTCTAAGAGTATTAACATGTGTATTTTGTGAAAAATCAATCTCAGATGTAAGATTCAGTCTCATATATAACAAAGTGATATATCCCAATGAAATCTGGTCACAGAAATGATGTGAACTATCCTAAAAAAGAATAATTCTTATTAATTGCCTACTCATCTTCAATTAGTTACTTATATAACTGTGCTAAACTTATTTAAAATATTAGAAAGGGGTTTTGTGGAGATTTTAGTAATTTTATATAGTTAAAATCATGAGTCAG